>NW_027514066.1:0-49516 GCF_048772815.1 Callospermophilus lateralis
GTACACAAATCCCACTTGGCTCACCAAATTTTGTTCTTCTAGGTTGAAGCGTTGGTTTACAGTAGCAGTTTTTATTTTTAGGTTTCACTCTGTTCTCTAGTATATAGATAGATGAATTTGGAACTAAAGTCAACATGGTTATTAGTAGCTCTATGAAACTTGATAAAATAAAGCAGTTCTCAGTTTTGTCTCTATGGTTTGTTTTCTCTTCAAGTAGCATTAAGCAGAGACTGAGGAAAAGCACTTTCTTTGAAAGGTGTTGCAATTCTTAGAAGATATTACGAGTTTCCAAATACCAGCAAATATTTTTTCACCCAATCCTGATCATACTTGGTGGTAATGATCAGTACACAAATCCAACTTGGCTCACCAAAATTTGTTATTCGAGCTTGAAGCGTTCGTTTACACTAGCAGTTTGTATTTTTAGGTTTCACACTGTTCTCTCGTATATAGATAGATGAATTTGGAACTCTAAATACAACTTCGTTTTTATTAGCTCTTTGAAACTTGACAAAAGAAAGTAGTTCTCAGTTTTGTCTCTATGGTTTGTTTCCTCTTCAAGTAGCCCTAAGCAGAGACTGGTGAAAAGCACTTTCATTGAAAGGGGTTGCCAATCTTCCAAGAAATTACGAGTTTCCGAAATACCAGCAAATATTTTTTCACCCAATCTTAATGATTCCTGATGGTAATGATCAGTACACAAATCCCACTTAGCTCACCAAATTTTGTTCTTCTATGTTGAAGCGTACGTTTACAGTAGTGGTTCATATATTTAGGTTTCACTCTCTTCTCTCCTATATAGATAGATGAACTTGGAACTCTAAATCCAAAATGGTTTATAGTAGCTCTTTGAAACTTGACAAAAATAAAGCAGTTCTCAGTTTTGTCTCTATGGTTTGTTTCCTCTTCAAGTAACACTAATCAGAGACTGGCGAAAAGCACTTTCATTGAAAGGGTTCGGCAAGCGTCCTAGAATGTACGAGGTTCAGAAATACCAGGAAATATTTTTCGCCCAATCTTGATGATACTTTGTGGTAATGATCAGTATAAAAATGCCACTTGGCTCATCAAATTTTGTTCTTCTAGGTTGAAGCGTTCATTTACAGTAGCAGTTTTTATTTTATGTTTCACTCTGTTCTCTCCTATACAGATAGATGAATTTGGAACTCTAAATCCAACATGGTTGGTATTAGCTCCTTGAAACTTGACAAAATAAAGTAGTTCTCAGTTTTGTCTTCATGGTTTGTTTACTCTTCAAGTAGCCCTAATGAGAGACTGGCGAAAAGCACTTTCATTGAAAGTCGTTGGCAAGCGTCCAAGAATCTAAGAGTTTCCAAAATACCAGCTAATATTTTTTCGCCCAATATTGATGATCCTTGATGTTAGTGATCACTACACAATTCCCACTTGGCTCAAAAAATCTTGTTCTTCTAGGTTGAAGCGTTCGTTTAAAGTAGAAGTTTTGTTTTTAGGTTTCCCTCTGTTCTTTCCTATATAGATAGATGAATTTGGAACCCTAAATCAAACATGGTTTGTAGTAGCTCTTTGAAACTTGACAAAATAAAGAAGTTCTCAGTTTTGTCTCTATGGTTTGTTTCCTCTACAATTAGCCCTATGCAGAGAATGGCGAAAAGCACTTTCATTGAAAGGGGTTGCCAACCTTCCAAGAAATTACGAGTTTCCGAAATACCATCAAATATTTTTTCACCCAATCTTGATGATACTTGGTGGTAATAATCAGTACAAAAATCCCACATGGCTCACCAAATTTTGTTCTTCTAGGTTGAAGCATTCGTTTACAGTAGCAGTTTTTATATTTAGGTTTCACTCTGTTCTCTCTTATACAGATAGATGAATTTCTAACTCTAAATCCCACATGGTTTGTAGTAGCTCTTTGAAACTTCAAAAATAAAGTAGTTCTCAGTTTTGTCTCTAAGGTTTGTTTACTCTTCAAGTAGCCCTTCTCAGAATCTGGCGAAAAGCACTTTCATTGAAAGGGGTTGGCAAGCGTCCAAGAATCTACGAGTTTCCGAAATACCAGCAAATTATTTTTCACCCAATCTTGATGATACTTGGTGGTAATCATCAGTACACAAATCCCACTTGGCTCACCAAATTTTCTTCTTCTAGTTTGAAGCGTTCGTTTACAGTAGAAGTTTTTATTTTCAGGTTTCACTCTGTTCTCTCCTATACAGATAGATGAATTTGGAACTCTGAATCCAACATGCTTTTTGTAGCTCTGTGAAACTTGACAAAATAAAGTAGTCCTCAGTTTTGTCTGTACGGTTTGTTTCCTCTTCAAGTAGCCCTATGCAGAGACTATGGAAACGCATTTTAATTGAAAGGGTTTCCAAGCTTCCAAGAAATTACGAGTTTCCTAAATAGCAGCGAAAATTTTTTCAACCAATCTTGATGATACTTGATGGTAGTGATCAGTACACAAATCCCACTTGGCTCACCAAATTTTGTTCTTCTAGGTTGAAGCGTACGTTTACAGTAGCAGTTTTTATTTTCAGGTTTCACTCTGTTGTCTCCTATATAGATAGATGAATTTGGAACTGTAAATCCAACATGGTTTGTAGTAGCTCTTTGAAACTTGTCAAAATAAAGTAGTTCTCAGTTTTGTCTCTATGGTTTGTTTGCTCTTCAAGTAGCCCTACTCAGAGACTGGCGAAACGCACGTTCATTGAAAGGGGTTGGCAAGCGTCCAAGAATCTACGAGTTTCCGAAATACCAACAAATTTTTTTTCACCCAATCTTGATGATACTTGGTGGTAATCATCAGTACACAAATCCCACTTGGCTCACCAAATTTTGTTCTTCTAGGTTGAAGAGTTCATTTACAGTGGCAGTTTTTATTTTTACGTGTCACTCTGTTCTCTCCTATATAAATAGATGAATTTATAACTCTAAATCCAACATGGTTTGTAGTAGCTGTTTGAAACTTGAAAAAATAAAGTAGTTCTCAATTTTGTCTCTATGGTTTGTTTCCTCTTGAAGTCACCCTAATCAGAGACTGGCGAAAAGCACTTTCATTGAAAGGGGTTGCCACGCTTCCAAGAAATTACGAGTTTTCGAAATACCAGCAAATATTTTTTCAACCATTCTTGATGATACTTGGTTGTAATGATCAGTACACAAATCCCACTTGGCTCACCAAATTTTCTACTTCTAGGTTGAAGCGTTCGTTTAAGTAGCAGTTTTTATTTTAATGTTTCACTCTCCTCTCTCCTATATAAATAGATGAATTTGGAACTCTAAATCCAACATGGTTTGTAGAAGCTGTTTGAAACTTGACAAAATAAAGTAGTTCTCAGTTTTGTCTCTATGGTTTGTTTTCTCTTCAAGTACCCCTAATCAGAGACTGGTGAAAAGCACTTTCATTGAAAGGGGTTGGCAAGCGTCCTAGAATCTACGAGTTTCCGAAATACCAGCAAATATTTTTTCGACCAATCTTGATGATACATGCTGGTAATGATCAGTGCACAACTCCCACTTGGCTAACAAAATATGGTTCTTCCAGGTTGAAGCGTTCGTTTACAGTAGCAATTTTAATTTATAGGTTTCACTCTGTTGTCTTCTATATAGATAGATGAATTTGGAACTCTAAATCCAACATGGTTTTTAGTAGCTCTTTGAAACTTCACAAAATAAAGTAGTTCTCAGTTTTGTCTCTATGGTATGTTTCCTCTTCAAGTAGCCTTAATAAGAGACTGGCGAAAAGCACTTTCATTGAAAGGGGTTGCCAAGCTTCCCAGCAATTACGAGTTTCCAAAATACCAGCAAATATTTTTTCACCCAATCTTGATAATACTGAGTGGTAATGATCAGTACACAAATCCCACTTGTCTCACCAAGTTTTGTTCTTCTGGGTTGAGGCGTTCGTTTACAGTAGCAGTTTATATTTTTAGGTTTCACTCTGTTCTCTCCTATATAGATAGATGAATTTGGAACTTTAAATCCAACATGGTTTGTAGTAGCTCTTTGAAACTTGACAAAATAAAGTAGTTTTCAGTTTTGTCTCTATGGTTTGTTTCCTCTTCAAGTAGCCCTAATCAAAGACTGGCGAAAACACTTTCATTGAAAGGGGTTGGCAAGCATCCAAGAATCTATGGGTTTCCGGAATACCAGAAAATACTTATTCGCCAATCTTGATGATACTTGGTGGGAATGATCAGTACACAAATCCCACTAGGCTCACCAAGTTTTGTTCTTCGAAGTTGAAGCATTCATTCACAGTAGCAGTTTTTATTTTTAGGTTTCACTCTGTTCTCTCCTATATAGATGAATAAATTTGGATCTCTAAATCCAACATGGTTTGTAGTAACTCTTTGAAATTTGACAAAATAAAGTAGTTCTCAGTTTTGTCTCTATGGTTTGTCTCCTCTTCAAGTAGATTTAAGCAGAGACTGTGGAAAAGCACTTTCATTGAAATGGGTTGCCAAGTTCCAAAAAAATACGATTATACGAAATACCAGCAAATATTTTTCACCCAATCTTGATGATACTTGGTGGTAATGATCAGTACACAAATCCCACTTGGCTCACCAAATTTGGTTCTTCTAGGTTGAAGCGCTCATTTACAGTAGCAGTTTTTATTTTTAGGTTTCACTCTGTTGTCTTCTATATAGACAGATGAATTTGGAACTCTAAATCCACCATGGTTTGTAGTAGCTCTTTGAAACTTGACAAAATAAAGTAGTTCTCAGTTTTGTCTGTATATTTTGTTACCTCTTCAAGTAGCCCTAATCATAGACTGGCGAAAAGCACTTTCATTGAAAGGGGTTGGAAAGCGTCCCAGAATCTACAAGTTTCCGAAATACCAGCAAATATTTTTTCGCCCAATCTTGATGATACTTGGTGGTAATGATCAGTATACAAATTCCATTTGGCTCACCAAATTTTGTTCTTCTAGGTTGAAGCGTTCGTTTACAGTAGAGTTTTTATTTTTAGGTTTCACTGTGTTCTCTCCTATATAAATAGATAAATTTGGTATTGTAAATCCAACATGGTTTGTAGTAGATCTTTGAAACTTGACAAAAAAAAGTAGTTCTAAGTTTTGTCTCTATGGTTTGTTTCCTCTTCAAGTAGCCATTTTGAAAGACTGGTGAAAAGCACTTTAATTGAAAGGGGTTGGCAATCGTCCAAGAATCTACGAGTTTCCGAAATACCAGCAAATATTTAGTCGCCCAATCTTGAAGATACTTGGTGGTAATGATCAGTACAAAAATCCCACTTGGATCAACGAATTTTGTTCTTCTAGGTTGAATCGTTCGTTTAGAGTAGCAATTTTTATTTTTATGTTTCACTCTCCTCTCTCCTATATATATAGATGAATTTGGAACTCTAAATCCAACATGGTTTGTAGTAGCTCTTTGAAACTTAACAAAATAAAGTAGTTCTCAGTTTTGTCTCTATGGTTTGTTTCCTCTTCAAGTAGCCCTAATCAGAGACTGGCGAAAAGCACTTTCATTGAAATAGGTTGGCAAGCGTCTTAAATCTACGATTTTCGAAATACCAGCAAATATTTTTTCGCCCAATCTTGATAATACTTGGTGGTAAGAATCAGTATACAAATCCCACTTGGCTCACCAAATTTTGTTCTTCTTGGTTGAAGCGTTATTTACAGTAGCAGTCTTTATTTTCAGGTTTCACTGTGTTCTCTCCAATACTGATAGAGGAATTTGGAACTCTAAATTCTACATGGTTTGTAGTAGCTCTTTGAAACTTGACCAAATATAGTAGTTCTCAGTTTTGTCCATGGTTTGTTTCCTCGTCAAGTAGCCCTAAGCAGAGAATGTGGAAAAGCACTTTCATTGAAAGGGGTTGCCAAGCTTCCAAGCAATTACGAGTTTCCGAAATATCAGCAAATATTTTTTCACAATACCTTGATGATACTTAGTGGTAATGATCAGTACACAAATCCCACGTGGCTCACCAAATTTTGTTCTTCTAGGTTGTAGGGTTCATTTACAGTAGCAGTTTTTATTTTTAGGTTTCACTGTGTTCTCTCCTATATAGATAGATGAATTTGGAACTCTAAATCCAACATGGTTTGTAGTAGCTCTTTGAAACTTGACAAAATAAAGTAGTTCTCATTTTTGTCTCTATGGTTTGTTTCCTCTTCAAGTAGCCCATTGGGAGAGACTGTGGAAAAGCACGTTCATTGAAAGGGGTTGCAGGGCTTCCAAAAAATTACGTGTTTTTGAAACACCAGCAAATATTTTTTCACGCATTCTTGATTATACATGATGGTAATGTACAGTACACAAATCCCACTTGGCTCTCCAAATTTTGTTCTTCTAGTTTGAGTCGTTCGTTTAGAGTAGCAATTTTTATTTTTAGGTTTCACTCTCTTTTCTCCTATATAGATAGATGCATTTGGAACTCTAAATCCACCATGGTTTGTAGTACCTCTTTGAAACTTGACAAAGCAAAGTAGTTCTCAGTTTTGTCTCTATATTGTGTTTCCACTTCAAGTACCCCTGATCAGAGACTGGCGAAAAGCACTTTGATTGAAAGGGGTTGTCAAGCCTCCTAGAATCTACGAGTTTCCAAAATACCAGCAAATATTTTTTCGCCCAATCTTGATGATACTTGGTGGTAATGATCATTATACAAATCCCACTTGGCTCACCAAATTTTGTTCTTCTAGGTTGAAGCGTTCGTTTACAGTAGCAGTTTATATTTTTAGGTTTCACTCTGTTCTCTCCTATATAAATAGATTAATTTGGAACTCTAAATCCAACATGGTTTGTAGTAGCTCTTTGAAACTTGACAAAATATAGTAGCTCTCCATTTTGTCTCTATGGTTTGTTTCCTCTTCAAGTAGCCCTAATCAGAGAGTGGCGAAAAGCACTTTCATTGAAAGGGGTTGCCAAGCTTCCAAGCAATTACGAGTTTCTAAAATACCAGCAAATATTTTTTCACCCAATCATGATGATACTGCGTGGTAATGATCAGTACACAAATCCCACTTGGCTCACCAAGTTTTGTTCTTCGAGGTTGAAGCATTCATTCACAGAATCAGTTTTTATTTTTAGGTTTCACTCTGTTCTCTCCTATATAGATAAATAAATTTGGATCTCTAAATCCAACATGGTTTGTAGTAGCTCTTTGAAAATTGACAAAATAAAGTAGTTCTCTGTGTTGTCTCAATGGTTTGTCTCCTCTCAAGTAGCTTTAAGCAGAGACTGTGGAAAAGCACTTTCATTGAAATGGTTTGCCAAGTTCCAAAAAATTACGATTTTCCGAAATACCAGCAAATATTTTTCACCCAATCTTGATGATACTTCATGGTGATGATCAGTACAAAAATCCCACTTGGCTCACCAAATTTGGTTCTTCTAGGTTGAAGCGCTCATTTACAGTAGCAATTTTTATTTGTAGGTTTCACTCTGTTGTCTTCTACATAGACAGATGAATTTGTAACTCTAAATCCAACATGGATTGTAGTAGCTCTTTGAAACTTGACAAAATAAAGTAGTTCTCATTTTTGTCTCTATGGTTTGTTTCCTCTTCAAGTAGCCATAAGCAGAGAATATCAAAAAGCACTTTCATTGAAAGGGGTTGCCAAGCTTCCAAGAAATTATGAGTTTCCGAAATACCAGCAATTATTTTTCCATCCAATCTTTATGGTACTTGGTGGTAATGATCAGTACACAAATCCCACTTGGCTCACCAAATTTTGTTCTTCTATTTTGAAGCGTTCGTTTACAGTAGAAGTTTTTATTTTTAGGTTTCAGTCTGTTGTCTTCTATATAGATAGATGAATTTGGAACTCTAAATCCAACTTGGTTTGTAGTAGCTCTTTGAAACTTGACAAAATAAAGTAATTCTCAGTTTTGTCTCTATGGTTTGTTTCCTCTTCAAGTAGCCCTAAGCAGAGACTGTGGAAAAGCACTTTAATTGAAAGGGGTTGCCAAGTTTCGAAGAAATTATGAGTTTCCGAAATACCAGCAAATATTTTTTCACCCAATCTTGATGATACTTGGTGGGAATGATCAGTACACAATTCCCACTTGGCTCACCAAGATTTTTATTCGAGGTTGAAGCATTCATTCACAGTAGCAGTTTTTATTTTTAGGTTTCACTTTGTTCTCTCCTTTATAGATAAATGAATTTGGATCCCTAAATCCAACATGGTTTGTAGTAGCCCTTTGAAAATTGACAAAATAAAGTAGTTCTCTGTTTTGTCTCTATGGTTTGTCTCCTCTTCAAGTAGCCCTAAACAGAGACTGTGGAAAAGCACTTTCATTGAAATGGGTTGCCAATCTTCCAAGAAATTACGAGTTTCCGAAATACCAGCAAATATTTTTCACCCAATCTTGATGATACCTGATGGTGATGATCAGTACACAAATCCCACTTGGCTCACCAAATTTTGTTCTCCTAGGTTGAAGCGTTCGTTTACAGTAGCAGTTTTTATTTTTAGGTTTTACTCTGTTCTCTCCTATACAGATAGATGAATTTGGAACTCTCAATCCAACATGGTTTGTAGTAGCTCTTTGAAACTTGACAAAATAAAGTAGTTCTCAGTTTTGTCTCTATGGTTTGTTTCCTCTTCAAGTAGACCTAAGCAGAGACTGTGGAAAAGCACTTTAATTGAAAGGGGTTGCCAAGTTTCCATGAAATTAAGAATTTCTGAAATACCAGCAAATATTTTTTCACCCAATCTTGATGATCCTTGGTGGGAATGATCAGTACACAAATCTCACTTGGCTCACCAATTTTTTTTTTTCGAGGTTGAAGCATTCATTCACAGTAGCAGTTTTTATTTTTAGGTTTCACTCTGTTCTCTCCTATATAGATAAATGAATTTGGATCTCTAAATCCAACATGTTTTGAGTAGCTCTTTGAAACTTGACAAAATAAAGTAGTTCTCAGTTTTGTCTCTGGTTTGTTTCCTCTTAAAGTAGCCCTAAGCAGAGAAGGGCGAAAGCACTTTCATTGAAATGGGTTGCCAATCTTCCAAGAAATTACGAGTTTCCGAAATACCAGCAAATATTTTTTCACCCAATCTTGATGATACTTGGTGGTAATGATCAGTACACAAATCCCACTTGGCTCACCAAATTTTGTTCTTCTAGGGTGAAGCGTTCGTTCACAGTAGCAGTTTATATTTTTAGGTTTCACTCTGTTCTCTCCTACATAGATAGATGAATTTGGAACTCTAAATCCAACATGGTTTGTAGTAGCTCTTTGAAACTTGACATAATAAAGTAGTTCTCAGTTTTTTCTTTATGGTTTGTTTCCTCTTCAAGCAGCCTTATGCAGTGACTGTGGAAAAGCACTTTCATTGAAATGGTTGCAAATATTCCAAGAAATTACAAGTTTCCTAAATACCAGCAAATATTTTTTCACCCAAACTTGATGATACTTGATGGTTAAGATCAGTACACGAATCCCACTTGGATCACAAATTTTGTTCTTCTAGGTTGAAGCGTTCCTTTACAGTAGCAGTTTTTATTTTTAGGTTTCACTCTGTTCTCTTCTATATAGATAGATGAATTTGGAACTCTAAATCCAACACGTTTTTAGTAGCTCTTTGAAACTTGACCAAATATAGTAGTTCTCAGTTTTGTCCATGGTTTGTTTCCTCGTCAAGTAGCCCTAAGCAGAGAATGTGGAAAAGCACTTTCATTGAAAGGGGTTGCCAAGCTTCCAAGCAATTACGAGTTTCCGAAATATCAGCAAATATTTTTTCACAATACCTTGATGATACTTAGTGGTAATGATCAGTACACAAATCCCACGTGGCTCACCAAATTTTGTTCTTCTAGGTTGTAGGGTTCATTTACAGTAGCAGTTTTTATTTTTAGGTTTCACTGTGTTCTCTCCTATATAGATAGATGAATTTGGAACTCTAAATCCAACATGGTTTGTAGTAGCTCTTTGAAACTTGACAAAATAAAGTAGTTCTCATTTTTGTCTCTATGGTTTGTTTCCTCTTCAAGTAGCCCATTGGGAGAGACTGTGGAAAAGCACGTTCATTGAAAGGGGTTGCAGGGCTTCCAAAAAATTACGTGTTTTTGAAACACCAGCAAATATTTTTTCACGCATTCTTGATTATACATGATGGTAATGTACAGTACACAAATCCCACTTGGCTCTCCAAATTTTGTTCTTCTAGTTTGAGTCGTTCGTTTAGAGTAGCAATTTTTATTTTTAGGTTTCACTCTCTTTTCTCCTATATAGATAGATGCATTTGGAACTCTAAATCCACCATGGTTTGTAGTACCTCTTTGAAACTTGACAAAGCAAAGTAGTTCTCAGTTTTGTCTCTATATTGTGTTTCCACTTCAAGTACCCCTGATCAGAGACTGGCGAAAAGCACTTTGATTGAAAGGGGTTGTCAAGCCTCCTAGAATCTACGAGTTTCCAAAATACCAGCAAATATTTTTTCGCCCAATCTTGATGATACTTGGTGGTAATGATCATTATACAAATCCCACTTGGCTCACCAAATTTTGTTCTTCTAGGTTGAAGCGTTCGTTTACAGTAGCAGTTTATATTTTTAGGTTTCACTCTGTTCTCTCCTATATAAATAGATTAATTTGGAACTCTAAATCCAACATGGTTTGTAGTAGCTCTTTGAAACTTGACAAAATATAGTAGCTCTCCATTTTGTCTCTATGGTTTGTTTCCTCTTCAAGTAGCCCTAATCAGAGAGTGGCGAAAAGCACTTTCATTGAAAGGGGTTGCCAAGCTTCCAAGCAATTACGAGTTTCTAAAATACCAGCAAATATTTTTTCACCCAATCATGATGATACTGCGTGGTAATGATCAGTACACAAATCCCACTTGGCTCACCAAGTTTTGTTCTTCGAGGTTGAAGCATTCATTCACAGAATCAGTTTTTATTTTTAGGTTTCACTCTGTTCTCTCCTATATAGATAAATAAATTTGGATCTCTAAATCCAACATGGTTTGTAGTAGCTCTTTGAAAATTGACAAAATAAAGTAGTTCTCTGTGTTGTCTCAATGGTTTGTCTCCTCTCAAGTAGCTTTAAGCAGAGACTGTGGAAAAGCACTTTCATTGAAATGGTTTGCCAAGTTCCAAAAAATTACGATTTTCCGAAATACCAGCAAATATTTTTCACCCAATCTTGATGATACTTCATGGTGATGATCAGTACAAAAATCCCACTTGGCTCACCAAATTTGGTTCTTCTAGGTTGAAGCGCTCATTTACAGTAGCAATTTTTATTTGTAGGTTTCACTCTGTTGTCTTCTACATAGACAGATGAATTTGTAACTCTAAATCCAACATGGATTGTAGTAGCTCTTTGAAACTTGACAAAATAAAGTAGTTCTCATTTTTGTCTCTATGGTTTGTTTCCTCTTCAAGTAGCCATAAGCAGAGAATATCAAAAAGCACTTTCATTGAAAGGGGTTGCCAAGCTTCCAAGAAATTATGAGTTTCCGAAATACCAGCAATTATTTTTCCATCCAATCTTTATGGTACTTGGTGGTAATGATCAGTACACAAATCCCACTTGGCTCACCAAATTTTGTTCTTCTATTTTGAAGCGTTCGTTTACAGTAGAAGTTTTTATTTTTAGGTTTCAGTCTGTTGTCTTCTATATAGATAGATGAATTTGGAACTCTAAATCCAACTTGGTTTGTAGTAGCTCTTTGAAACTTGACAAAATAAAGTAATTCTCAGTTTTGTCTCTATGGTTTGTTTCCTCTTCAAGTAGCCCTAAGCAGAGACTGTGGAAAAGCACTTTAATTGAAAGGGGTTGCCAAGTTTCGAAGAAATTATGAGTTTCCGAAATACCAGCAAATATTTTTTCACCCAATTTTGATGATACTTGGTGGGAATGATCAGTACACAATTCCCACTTGGCTCACCAAGATTTTTATTCGAGGTTGAAGCATTCATTCACAGTAGCAGTTTTTATTTTTAGGTTTCACTTTGTTCTCTCCTTTATAGATAAATGAATTTGGATCCCTAAATCCAACATGGTTTGTAGTAGCCCTTTGAAAATTGACAAAATAAAGTAGTTCTCTGTTTTGTCTCTATGGTTTGTCTCCTCTTCAAGTAGCCCTAAACAGAGACTGTGGAAAAGCACTTTCATTGAAATGGGTTGCCAATCTTCCAAGAAATTACGAGTTTCCGAAATACCAGCAAATATTTTTCACCCAATCTTGATGATACCTGATGGTGATGATCAGTACACAAATCCCACTTGGCTCACCAAATTTTGTTCTCCTAGGTTGAAGCGTTCGTTTACAGTAGCAGTTTTTATTTTTAGGTTTTACTCTGTTCTCTCCTATACAGATAGATGAATTTGGAACTCTCAATCCAACATGGTTTGTAGTAGCTCTTTGAAACTTGACAAAATAAAGTAGTTCTCAGTTTTGTCTCTATGGTTTGTTTCCTCTTCAAGTAGACCTAAGCAGAGACTGTGGAAAAGCACTTTAATTGAAAGGGGTTGCCAAGTTTCCATGAAATTAAGAATTTCTGAAATACCAGCAAATATTTTTTCACCCAATCTTGATGATACTTGGTGGGAATGATCAGTACACAAATCTCACTTGGCTCACCAATTTTTTTTTTTCGAGGTTGAAGCATTCATTCACAGTAGCAGTTTTTATTTTTAGGTTTCACTCTGTTCTCTCCTATATAGATAAATGAATTTGGATCTCTAAATCCAACATGTTTTGAGTAGCTCTTTGAAACTTGACAAAATAAAGTAGTTCTCAGTTTTGTCTCTGGTTTGTTTCCTCTTAAAGTAGCCCTAAGCAGAGAATGGCGAAAGCACTTTCATTGAAATGGGTTGCCAATCTTCCAAGAAATTACGAGTTTCCGAAATACCAGCAAATATTTTTTCACCCAATCTTGATGATACTTGGTGGTAATGATCAGTACACAAATCCCACTTGGCTCACCAAATTTTGTTCTTCTAGGGTGAAGCGTTCGTTCACAGTAGCAGTTTATATTTTTAGGTTTCACTCTGTTCTCTCCTACATAGATAGATGAATTTGGAACTCTAAATCCAACATGGTTTGTAGTAGCTCTTTGAAACTTGACATAATAAAGTAGTTCTCAGTTTTTTCTTTATGGTTTGTTTCCTCTTCAAGCAGCCTTATGCAGTGACTGTGGAAAAGCACTTTCATTGAAATGGTTGCAAATATTCCAAGAAATTACAAGTTTCCTAAATACCAGCAAATATTTTTTCACCCAAACTTGATGATACTTGATGGTTAAGATCAGTACACGAATCCCACTTGGATCACAAATTTTGTTCTTCTAGGTTGAAGCGTTCCTTTACAGTAGCAGTTTTTATTTTTAGGTTTCACTCTGTTCTCTTCTATATAGATAGATGAATTTGGAACTCTAAATCCAACACGTTTTTAGTAGCTCTTTGAAACTTGACAAAATAAAGAAGTTCTCACCTTGTCTCTAAGGTTTGTTTCCTCTTCAAGTAGCCCTAGGCACAGACCTTTGAAAAGCACTTTCATTGAAAGGGTTTGCCAAGCTTCTAAGAAATTACATATTTCCGAATACCAGCAAATATTTTTTCACCCAATCTTGATGATATTCGGTGGTAATGATCAGTACACAAATCCAACAAGGCTCACCAAATTTTGTTTCTCTAGGTTGAAGCATTCGTTTACAGTCGCAGTTTTTAATTTTAGGTTTCACTCTGTTCTCTCCTATACAGATAGATGAATTTGGAACTCGAAATCCAACATGGTTTGTAGTAGCTCTTGGAAACTTGTCAAAATAAAGTAGTTCTCAGTTTTGTCTCTATGATTTGTTTCCTCTTCAAGTAGCCCTATGCAGAGACTGGTGAAAAGCACATTCATTGAAAGGGTTTGTCAAGCTTCCAAAAAATTACGAGTTTCCGAAAGACCAGCAAATATTTTTTCACCCAATCTTGATGATAATTGGTGTTAATGATCAGTACACAAATACCACTTGGCTCACCATTTTGTTCTTCTAGGTTGAAGCGTTCTTTTACAGTAGCAGTTTTTATTTTTAGGTTTCACTCTGTTCTCTCTTATATAGTTAGATGAGTTTGGAACTCTAAATCCAACATGGTTTGTAGTTGCTCTTTGAAACTTGACAAAATAAAGTAATTCTCAGTTTTTTCTGTATGAGTTTTTTCCTCTTAAAGTAACCCTAGGCACAGACTGTGGAAAGCACTTTCATTGAAAGTGGTTGCCAAGCTTCCAAGAAATTGCGAGTTTTCGAAATACAGCAAATATTTTTTCACCCGAACTTGATGATACTTGGTGGTAATGATCAGTACACAAATCCCACTTGGCTCACCAAATTTTGTTCTTCTAGGGTGAAGCGTTCGTTCACAGTAGCAGTTTATATTTTTAGGTTTCACTCTGTTCTCTCCTACATAGATAGATGAATTTGGAACTGTAAATCCAACATGGTTTGTAGTACCTCTTTGAAACTTGACAAAATAAAGTAGTTCTCAGTTTTTTCTTTATGGTTTGTTTCCTCTTCATGTAGTCGAAATCAGAGACTGGCGAAAAGCTTTCATTGAAATGAGTTGGAAGCGTCCTAAAATCTAAGAGTTTCCAAAATACCACCAAATATTTTTTCACCCAATCTTGATCATACTTGGTGGTAATGACCAGTATACAAATCCCACTTGGCCCACCAATTTTGTTCTTCAAGGTTGAAGCCTTCGTTTACAGTAGCAATTTTTATTTTTAGGTTTCACTCTGTTCTCTCCGATATAGATAGATGAATTTGGAACTCTAAATTCAACATTGGTTTGTAGTAGTTCTTTGAAACTTGACTAAATAAAGTAGTTCTCAGATTTGTCTCTATGGTTTGTTTCCTCTTCAAGTACCCTAAGCAGAGACTGGCGAAAAGCACTTTCATTGAAAGGGGTTGTCAAACTTCCAAGAAATTACGAGTTTCCGAAATACCAGCAAATATATTTTTAACCAATCTTAATGATATTTGGTGGTAATGATCAGTACACAAATCCCACTTGGCTCACCAATTTTTGTTCTTCTAGGTTGAAGCGTTCGTTTACAGTAGCAGTTTTTATTTTAGGGTTTCACTCTGTTCTCCTATATAGATAGATGAATTTGGAACTCTAAAAACAACATCGTTTGTAGTAGCTCTTTGAAACTTGACAAAATAAAGTAATTCTCAGTTTTGTCTCTATGGCTTGCTTCCTCTTCAAGTAGCCCTAGGCACAGACTTTGGAAAACACTTTTTTGAAAGGGGTTGCCACGCTTCCAAGAAATTGCGAGTTTCCGAAATACCTGAAAATATTTTTTCACCCAATCTTGATGATACCTGGTGGTAATGATCAGTACACATATCCCACTTGGCTCACCAAATTTTGTTCTTCTAGGTTGAAGCGTTCGTTCACAGTAGCAGTCTTTATTTTTAGATTTCACTGTGTTCTCTCCTATATAGATATATGAATTTGGAACTCTAAATCCAACATGATTTGCAGTAGCTCTTTGAAACTTGACAAAATAAAGTACTTCTAAGTTTTGTCTCTAAGGTTTGTTTCCTCTTCAAGTAGCCCTGGGCACAGAATGTGGAAAAGAACTTTCATTGAAAGGGGTTGCCAAGCTTCCAAAAAATTACGAGTTTCCGAAATACCAGCAAATTTTTTTTCACCCAATCTTCTTGATACTTGGTGGTAATGATCAGTACAAAAATCCCACTTGGATCACCAAATTTTGTTCTTCTAGGTTGAAGATTTCGTTTACAATAGCAGTTTCATTTTTAGGTTTCACTCTGTTCTCTTCTATATAGATAGATGATTTTGGAACTATAAATGCAACATGGTCTGTAGTAGCTCTTTGCAACTTTATAAAATAAAGTAGTTCTCAGTTTTGTCTCAATAGTTTGTTTCCTCTTCATGTATCCTGAAGCAGAGACCTTGGAATAGCAATTTTATTTAAAGGGGTTGCCAAGCTTCCAAGAAATTACGAGTTTCCGAAATAACAGCAAATATTTTTTCACCCAACCTTGATGATACTTGTTGGTAATGATCAGTACATAAATCCCACTTGTCTGACCAAATTTTGTTCTTGTGGTTGAAGAGTTCGTTTACAGTAGCAGTTTTTATTTTTAGGTTTCACTCGGTTCTCTCCTATACAGATAGATGAATTTGGAACTCTCAATCCAACATGGTTTGTAGTAGCTCTTTGAAACTTGACAAAATAAAGTAGTTCTCAGTTTTGTCTCTATGGTTTGTTTCCTCTTCAAGTAGCCCTAATCAGAGAGTGGCGAAAAGCACTTTCATTGAAATGGGTTGCCAAGCTTCCAAGCAATTACGAGTTTCTAAAATACCAGCAAATATTTTTTCACCCAATCATGATGATACTGCGTGGTAATGATCAGTACACAAATCCCACTTGGCTCACCAAGTTTTGCTCTTCGAGGTTGAAGCATTCATTCACAGAATCAGTTTTTATTTTTAGGTTTCACTCTGTTCTCTCCTATATAGATAAATAAATTTGGATCTCTAAATCCAACATGGTTTGTAGTAGCTCTTTGAAAATTGACAAAATAAAGTAGTTCTCTGTGTTGTCTCAATGGTTTGTCTCCTCTCAAGTAGCTTTAAGCAGAGACTGTGGAAAAGCACTTTCATTGAAATGGTTTGCCAAGTTCCAAAAAATTACGATTTTCCGAAATACCAGCAAATATTTTTCACCCAATCTTGATGATACTTCATGGTGATGATCAGTACAAAAATCCCACTTGGCTCACCAAATTTGGTTCTTCTAGGTTGAAGCGCTCATTTACAGTAGCAATTTTTATTTGTAGGTTTCACTCTGTTGTCTTCTACATAGACAGATGAATTTGTAACTCTAAATCCAACATGGATTGTAGTAGCTCTTTGAAACTTGACAAAATAAAGTAGTTCTCATTTTTGTCTCTATGGTTTGTTTCCTCTTCAAGTAGCCATAAGCAGAGAATATCAAAAAGCACTTTCATTGAAAGGGGTTGCCAAGCTTCCAAGAAATTATGAGTTTCCGAAATACCAGCAATTATTTTTCCATCCAATCTTTATGGTACTTGGTGGTAATGATCAGTACACAAATCCCACTTGGCTCACCAAATTTTGTTCTTCTATTTTGAAGCGTTCGTTTACAGTAGAAGTTTTTATTTTTAGGTTTCAGTCTGTTGTCTTCTATATAGATAGATGAATTTGGAACTCTAAATCCAACTTGGTTTGTAGTAGCTCTTTGAAACTTGACAAAATAAAGTAATTCTCAGTTTTGTCTCTATGGTTTGTTTCCTCTTCAAGTAGCCCTAAGCAGAGACTGTGGAAAAGCACTTTAATTGAAAGGGGTTGCCAAGTTTCGAAGAAATTATGAGTTTCCGAAATACCAGCAAATATTTTTTCACCCAATCTTGATGATACTTGGTGGGAATGATCAGTACACAATTCCCACTTGGCTCACCAAGATTTTTATTCGAGGTTGAAGCATTCATTCACAGTAGCAGTTTTTATTTTTAGGTTTCACTTTGTTCTCTCCTTTATAGATAAATGAATTTGGATCCCTAAATCCAACATGGTTTGTAGTAGCCCTTTGAAAATTGACAAAATAAAGTAGTTCTCTGTTTTGTCTCTATGGTTTGTCTCCTCTTCAAGTAGCCCTAAGCAGAGACTGTGGAAAAGCACTTTCATTGAAATGGGTTGCCAATCTTCCAAGAAATTACGAGTTTCCGAAATACCAGCAAATATTTTTCACCCAATCTTGATGATACCTGATGGTGATGATCAGTACACAAATCCCACTTGGCTCACCAAATTTTGTTCTCCTAGGTTGAAGCGTTCGTTTACAGTAGCAGTTTTTATTTTTAGGTTTCACTCTGTTCTCTCCTATACAGATAGATGAATTTGGAACTCTCAATCCAACATGGTTTGTAGTAGCTCTTTGAAACTTGACAAAATAAAGTAGTTCTCAGTTTTGTCTCTATGGTTTGTTTCCTCTTCAAGTAGACCTAAGCAGAGACTGTGGAAAAGCACTTTAATTGAAAGGGGTTGCCATGTTTCCATGAAATTAAGAATTTCTGAAATACCAGCAAATATTTTTTCACCCAATCTTGATGATACTTGGTGGGAATGATCAGTACACAAATCTCACTTGGCTCACCAATTTTTTTTTTTCGAGGTTGAAGCATTCATTCACAGTAGCAGTTTTTATTTTTAGGTTTCACTCTGTTCTCTCCTATATAGATAAATGAATTTGGATCTCTAAATCCAACATGTTTTGAGTAGCTCTTTGAAACTTGACAAAATAAAGTAGTTCTCAGTTTTGTCTCTGGTTTGTTTCCTCTTAAAGTAGCCCTAAGCAGAGAAGGGCGAAAGCACTTTCATTGAAATGGGTTGCCAATCTTCCAAGAAATTACGAGTTTCCGAAATACCAGCAAATATTTTTTCACCCAAACTTGATGATACTTGGTGGTAATGATCAGTACACAAATCCCACTTGGCTCACCAAATTTTGTTCTTCTAGGGTGAAGCGTTCGTTCACAGTAGCAGTTTATATTTTTAGGTTTCACTCTGTTCTCTTCTATATAGATAGATGAATTTGGAACTCTAAATCCAACACGTTTTTAGTAGCTCTTTGAAACTTGACAAAATAAAGAAGTTCTCACCTTGTCTCTAAGGTTTGTTTCCTCTTCAAGTAGCCCTAGGCACAGACCTTGGAAAAGCACTTTCATTGAAAGGGTTTGCCAAGCTTCTAAGAAATTACATATTTCCGAATACCAGCAAATATTTTTTCACCCAATCTTGATGATATTCGGTGGTAATGATCAGTACACAAATCCAACAAGGCTCACCAAATTTTGTTTCTCTAGGTTGAAGCATTCGTTTACAGTCGCAGTTTTTATTTTTAGGTTTCACTCTCTTCTCTCCTATACAGATAGATGAATTTGGAACTCGAAATCCAACATGGTTTGTAGTAGCTCTTGGAAACTTGTCAAAATAAAGTAGTTCTCAGTTTTGTCTCTATGATTTGTTTCCTCTTCAAGTAGCCCTATGCAGAGACTGGTGAAAAGCACATTCATTGAAAGGGTTTGTCAAGCTTCCAAAAAATTACGAGTTTCCGAAAGACCAGCAAATATTTTTTCACCCAATCTTGATGATAATTGGTGTTAATGATCAGTACACAAATACCACTTGGCTCACCATTTTGTTCTTCTAGGTTGAAGCGTTCTTTTACAGTAGCAGTTTTTATTTTTAGGTTTCACTCTGTTCTCTCTTTTATAGTTAGATGAGTTTGGAACTCTAAATCCAACATGGTTTGTAGTTGCTCTTTGAAACTTGACAAAATAAAGTAATTCTCAGTTTTTTCTGTATGAGTTTTTTCCTCTTAAAGTAACCCTAGGCACAGACTGTGGAAAGCACTTTCATTGAAAGTGGTTGCCAAGCTTCCAAGAAATTGCGAGTTTTCGAAATACAGCAAATATTTTTTCACCCGAACTTGATGATACTTGGTGGTAATGATCAGTACACAAATCCCACTTGGCTCACCAAATTTTGTTCTTCTAGGGTGAAGCGTTCGTTCACAGTAGCAGTTTATATTTTTAGGTTTCACTCTGTTCTCTCCTACATAGATAGATGAATTTGGAACTCTAAATCCAACATGGTTTGTAGTACCTCTTTGAAACTTGACAAAATAAAGTAGTTCTCAGTTTTTTCTTTATGGTTTGTTTCCTCTTCATGTAGTCGAAATCAGAGACTGGCGAAAAGCTTTCATTGAAATGAGTTGGAAGCGTCCTAAAATCTAAGAGTTTCCAAAATACCACCAAATATTTTTTCACCCAATCTTGATCATACTTGGTGGTAATGACCAGTATACAAATCCCACTTGGCCCACCAATTTTGTTCTTCAAGGTTGAAGCCTTCGTTTACAGTAGCAATTTTTATTTTTAGGTTTCACTCTGTTCTCTCCGATATAGATAGATGAATTTGGAACTCTAAATTCAACATTGGTTTGTAGTAGTTCTTTGAAACTTGACTAAATAAAGTAGTTCTCAGATTTGTCTCTATGGTTTGTTTCCTCTTCAAGTACCCTAAGCAGAGACTGGCGAAAAGCACTTTCATTGAAAGGGGTTGTCAAACTTCCAAGAAATTACGAGTTTCCGAAATACCAGCAAATATATTTTTAACCAATCTTAATGATATTTGGTGGTAATGATCAGTACACAAATCCCACTTGGCTCACCAATTTTTGTTCTTCTAGGTTGAAGCGTTCGTTTACAGTAGCAGTTTTTATTTTAGGGTTTCACTCTGTTCTCCTATATAGATAGATGAATTTGGAACTCTAAAAACAACATCGTTTGTAGTAGCTCTTTGAAACTTGACAAAATAAAGTAATTCTCAGTTTTGTCTCTATGGCTTGCTTCCTCTTCAAGTAGCCCTAGGCACAGACTTTGGAAAACACTTTTTTGAAAGGGGTTGCCACGCTTCCAAGAAATTGCGAGTTTCCGAAATACCTGAAAATATTTTTTCACCCAATCTTGATGATACCTGGTGGTAATGATCAGTACACATATCCCACTTGGCTCACCAAATTTTGTTCTTCTAGGTTGAAGCGTTCGTTCACAGTAGCAGTCTTTATTTTTAGATTTCACTGTGTTCTCTCCTATATAGATATATGAATTTGGAACTCTAAATCCAACATGATTTGCAGTAGCTCTTTGAAACTTGACAAAATAAAGTACTTCTAAGTTTTGTCTCTAAGGTTTGTTTCCTCTTCAAGTAGCCCTGGGCACAGAATGTGGAAAAGAACTTTCATTGAAAGGGGTTGCCAAGCTTCCAAAAAATTACGAGTTTCCGAAATACCAGCAAATTTTTTTTCACCCAATCTTGTTGATACTTGGTGGTAATGATCAGTACAAAAATCCCACTTGGATCACCAAATTTTGTTCTTCTAGGTTGAAGATTTCGTTTACAATAGCAGTTTCATTTTTAGGTTTCACTCTGTTCTCTTCTATATAGATAGATGATTTTGGAACTATAAATGCAACATGGTCTGTAGTAGCTCTTTGCAACTTTATAAAATAAAGTAGTTCTCAGTTTTGTCTCAATAGTTTGTTTCCTCTTCATGTATCCTGAAGCAGAGACCTTGGAATAGCAATTTTATTTAAAGGGGTTGCCAAGCTTCCAAGAAATTACGAGTTTCCGAAATAACAGCAAATATTTTTTCACCCAACCTTGATGATACTTGTTGGTAATGATCAGTACATAAATCCCACTTGTCTGACCAAATTTTGTTCTTGTAGGTTGAAGAGTTCGTTTACAGTAGCAGTTTTTATTTTTAGGTTTCACTCGGTTCTCTCCTATACAGATAGATGAATTTGGAACTCTCAATCCAACATGGTTTGTAGTAGCTCTTTGAAACTTGACAAAATAAAGTAGTTCTCAGTTTTGTCTCGATGGTTTGTTTCCTCTTCAAGTAGCCCTAACCAGAGACTGTGGAAAAGCACTTTAATTGAAATGGGTTGCCAATCTTCCAAGAAATTACGAGTTTCCGAAATACCAGCAAATATTTTTTCACCCAAACATGATGATACTTGGTGGTAATGATCAGTACACAAATCCCACTTGGCTCACCAAATTTTGTTCTTCTAGGGTGAAGCATTCGTTCACAGTAGCAGTTTATATTTTTAGGTTTCACTCTGTTCTCTCTTACATAGATAGATGAATTTGGAACTCTAAATCCAACATGGTTTGTAGTAGGTCTTTGAAACTTGACAAAATAAAGTAGTTCTCAGTTTTGTCTCTATGGTTTGTTTCCTCTTCATGTAGCCCTAATCAGAGACTGGCGAAAACACATTCATTGGAAGGGGTTGGCACACTTCCAAGAATCTATGAGTTTCCGAAATACCAACAAATATTATTTCACCCAAACTTGATGATACTTGGTGGTAATGATCAGTACACAATTCCCACTTCGCTTACCAATTTTGTTCTTTTAGGTTGAAGCGTTCGTTTACCTTAGTAGTTTTTATTTTTAATATTCACTCTCTTCTCTCTTATATA
Source organism: Callospermophilus lateralis (assembly GCF_048772815.1). NCBI lineage: Eukaryota > Metazoa > Chordata > Mammalia > Rodentia > Sciuridae > Callospermophilus > Callospermophilus lateralis. Next base: position 22,008 of record NW_027514066.1, read on the forward strand.
AATAGATGAATTTGAAACTCTAAATCCAACATGGTTTGTAGTAGCTATTTGAAACTTGAGAATATAAAATAGTTCTCAGTTTTGTCTCTAAGGTTTCTTTTTTCTTCAAGTAGACCTAGTCACAGACTGTGAAAAAGCACTTTCATTGAAAGGGGTTGCCAAGCTTCCAAGAAATTACGAGTTTCCGAAATACCAGGAAATATTTTTTCACCCAATCTTGATGATACTTCGTGGTAATGATCAGTACCCAAATCCCACTTGGCTCACCAAATTTTGTTCTTCCAGTTTGAAGCGTTATTTACACTAGCAGATTTATTTTTAGGTTTCACTCTGTTCTCTCCTATACAGATAGATGAATTTGGAACTCTAAATCCAACATGGTTTGTAGTAGCTCTTTGAATCTTGACAAAATAAAGTAGTTCTCAGTTTTGTCTCTATGGTTTGTTTCCTCTTCAAGTAGCCCAATGTCTCAAAAGCACTTTCATTGAAAGGGGTTGCCAATCTTCCAAGAAACTACGAGTTTTCTAAATACCAGCAAATATTTTTTCACCCAATCTTGATGATACTTGGTGGGAATGATCAATACACAAGTCCCACTTCGCTTACCTAATTTTGTTCTTTTAGTTTGAAGCGTTCGTTTACCTTAGCAGTTTTTATTTTTAGGATTCACTCTCTTCTCTCCTATATAAATAGATGAATTTGGAACACTAAATCCAACATTGTTGGTAGTAGCTCTTTGAAACTTGAGAAAATAAAGTAATTCTAAGTTTTGTCTCTATGGTTTGTTTGCTCTTCAAGTAGCCCTAATCAGAGACTGGCTAAAAGCACTTTCATTGAAAGGGTTGGCAACCATCCGAGAATCTACAAGTTTCCATAATGCCAGCAAATATTTTTTCGCCCACTCATGATGACACTTGGTGGTAATAAAGTAGTTCTCAGTTTTGTATCTATGGTTTGTTTCCTCTTCAATTAGCTCTAGGCACAGACTGTGGTAAAGCACTTAAATTGAAAGGGGTTGCCAAGCTTCTAAGAAATTATGAGTTTCTAAAATACCAGCAAATATTTTTTTACCCAATCTTGATGATACTTGGTGGTAATGATCAGTACACAAGTCCCACTGGGCTCACCAAATTTTGTTCTTCTAGGTTGAAGCGTTCGTTTACAGTAGCAGTTTTTATTTTTAGGTTTCACTCTCTCCTCTACTATATAAATAGATGAATTTGGAACTCTAAATCCAACATGGTTTCCAGTAGCTCTTTGAAACTTAACAAAATAAAGTATTTCTCAGTTTTGTCTCTATGGTTTGTTTCCTCTTCAAGTAGTCCTAATCAGAGACTGGCGAAAAGCACTTTCATTGAAAGGGGTTGGCAAGCGTCCAAGAATCTACGAGTTTCCGAAATACTAGCAAATATTTTTTCGCCCAATTTTGATGATGCTTGGTGGTAATGATCAACATACAAATCCCACTTGGCTCACCAAATTTTGTTCTTCTAGGTTGAAGCGTTCGTTTACAGTAGCAGCTTATATTGTTAGATTTCACTCTGTTCTCTCCTATATAGATAGATGAATATGGAACTCTAAATCCAACATGGTTTGTAGTAGCTCTTTGAAACTTGACAAAATAAAGTAGCTCTCAGTTTTGTCTCTATGGTTTGTTTTTTTTTCAAGTAGCCCTAAGCAGAGACTGTGGATAAGCACTTTCATTGAAAGGGGTGGCCAAGCTTCCAAAAAATTACGAGTTACCAAAATAGCAGCAAATATTTTTTCACCCAATCTTGATGATACTTGGTGGTAATGATCAGTACACAAATCCCACTTGGCTCACCAAATTTTGTTCTTCTAGGTTGAAGCGTTATTTTCAGTAACAGTTTTTATTTTAAGTTTCACTCTGTTCTCCCCTATACAGATAGATAAATTTATAACTCTAAATCCAATATGGTTTGTTGTAGCTCTTAGAAACTTGACAAAATAAAGTAGTTCTCAGTATTGTCTCTATGGTTTTTTCCTCTTCAACTAGCCCTATGCAGAAACTGTTGAAAAGAACTTTCATGGAAAAGGGTTGCCAAGCTTCCAAAAAATTACGACTTTTCAAAATACCAACAAATATTTTTTCACCCAATCTTAATGATAATTGATGGTAATGATCAGCACACAAATCCCACTTGTCTCACCAAATTTTGTTCTTCTAGGTTGAAGCGTTCGTATTCAGTAGCAGTTTTTATTTTTAGGTTTCATTTTGTTGTCTCCTATATAGTTAGATAAATTTGGAACTCTAGATGCAACATGGGTTGTAGTAGCTCTTTGAAACTTGACAAAATAAATTAGTTCTCAGTTTTGTCTCTATGGTTTGTTTACTCTTCAAGTAGCCCTAATCGGAGACTGGCGGGAATCACTTTCATTGAAAGGGGTTGGAAAGCGTCCAAGAATCTACGAGTTTCCGAAATACCAGCAAACATTTTTTCGCCCAATCTTGATGATACGTGGTGGTAATGATCATCACACAAATCCCACCTGGCTCACAAAATTTTGTGCTTCTAGGTTGAAGCGTTCGTTTACAGTAGCAATTTTTATTTTTAGGTTTGACTCTGTTCTCTTATATACAGATTGATGAATTTGGAACTCTAATTCCAACATGGTTTGTGGTAGCTCTTTGAAACTTGAAAAATAAAGTAGTTCTCAGTTTTGTCTCTATGGTTTGTTTCCTCTTCAAGTAGCCCTAAGCAGATACTGGCGAAAACCATTTTCATTGAAAGGGTTGCCACCTTCCAAAAATTACGAGTTTCCGAACTACCAGCAAATATTTTGACACCCAATCTTGATGATACATGGTCGTAATGATCAGTACAGAATTCCCACTTGGCTCACCAAATTTTGATCTTCTAGGTGGAAGCGTTCGTTTACAGTAGCAGTTTTTATTTTTAGGTTTCACTCTGTTCTCTCCTATATATATAGATGAATTTGGAACTCTAAATCCAACATGGTTTGTAGTAGCTCCTTGAAACTTGACAAAATAAAGTAGTTCTCAGTTTTGTCTCTATGATTTGTTTCCTCTTCAAGTAGCCCTAAGCAGAGACTGGCGAAAAGCATTTTCATTGAAAGGGTTGACATCTTCCAAAAATTAGGAGTTTCCGACTACCAGCAAACATTTTTTCACCCAATCTTGATGATACTTGGTGGGAATAATCAGCACGCAAATCCCACTTGGCTCACCAAATTTCGTTCTTTTAGGTTGAAGCGTTCTTTTACAGTAGCAGTTTTAATTTTTAGGATTCACTCTCTTCTCTCCTATATAGATAGATGAATTTGGAACTCTAAATCCAACATGGTTTGTAGTAGCTCTTTGAAACTTGACCAAATAAATTAGTTCTCATTTTTGTCTCTATGGTTTGTTTCCTCTTCAATTAGCCCTAATCAGAGACTGTCGAAAAGCACTTTGATTGAAAGGAGTTACCAAGCTACCAAGAAATTACGAGTTTCCGAAATACCAGCAAATATATTTTGACCCAATCTTGATGATACTTGGTGGTAATGATCATCACACAAATCGCACTTGGCTCACCAAATTTTTTGCTTCTAGTTTGATGCGTTCGTTTACAGTAGTGTTTTTTTATTATTATGTTTCACTCTGTTAACTCCTATATAGATAGATGAATTTGGAATGCCAAATCCATCATGGTTTGTAGTAGCTCTTTGAAACTTGACCAAAAAAAAGTAGTTCTCAGTTTTGTCTCTATGGTTTGCTTCCTCTTAAAATAGCCCTATGCAGAGACTGTGGAATAGCACTTTCATTGAAAGGGGTTGCCAAGGTTCAAAGAAATTACGAGTTTCCGAAATACCAGCAAATATTTTTTCACCCAATCTTGATGATACTTGTTGGTAATCATCAGTACACAAATCCCACTTGGCCCACCAAATTTTGTTCTTCAATTTTGAAGCGTTCGTTCACAGTTGCAGTTTTTATTTTTAGGTTTCACTCTGTTCTCTCCTATATAGATAGATGAATTTGGATCTCTGAATCCAACAGGGTTTGTAGTAGCACTTTGAAACTTGACAAAATAAAGTAGTTCTCAGTTTTGTCTCTATGGTTTGTTTATTCTTCAAGTAGCCCTAATCAGAGACTGGTGGATATCACTTTCATTGAAAGAGGTTGGCAAGCGTCCAAGAATCTACGAGTTTCCGAAATACCAGCAAATATTTTTTCGCCCTATCTTGATGATACTTGGTGGTAATAATCAGTACACAGATCCCACTTGGCTCACAAATTTGTTCTTTAAGGTTGAAGCGTTCGTTTACAGTAGCAGTTTTTATTTTTAGGATTCACTCTACTCTCTCCTATATAGATAGATGAATTTGGAACTCTAAATCCAACATGGTTTTTAGTAGCTCTTTGAAACTTGACAAAATAAAGTAGTTCTCAGTTTTGTCTCTTTGGTTTGTTTCCTCTTCAATTAGCCCTAATCAGAGACTGTCGAAAAGCACTTTGATTGAAAGGAGTTACCAAGCTACCAAGAAATTACGAGTTTCCGAAATACCAGCAAATATATTTTGACCCAATCTTGATGATACTTGGTGGTAATGATCATCACACAAATCGCACTTGGCTCACCAAATTTTTTGCTTCTAGTTTGATGCGTTCGTTTACAGTAGTGTTTTTTTATTATTATGTTTCACTCTGTTAACTCCTATATAGATAGATGAATTTGGAATGCCAAATCCATCATGGTTTGTAGTAGCTCTTTGAATCTTGACCAAAAAAAAGTAGTTCTCAGTTTTGTCTCTATGGTTTGCTTCCTCTTAAAATAGCCCTATGCAGAGACTGTGGAATAGCACTTTCATTGAAAGGGGTTGCCAAGGTTCAAAGAAATTACGAGTTTCCGAAATACCAGCAAATATTTTTTCACCCAATCTTGATGATACTTGTTGGTAATCATCAGTACACAAATCCCACTTGGCCCACCAAATTTGGTTCTTCAATTTTGAAGCGTTCGTTCACAGTTGCAGTTTTTATTTTTAGGTTTCACTCTGTTCTCTCCTATATAGATAGATGAATTTGGATCTCTGAATCCAACAGGGTTTGTAGTAGCACTTTGAAACTTGACAAAATAAAGTAGTTCTCAGTTTTGTCTCTATGGTTTGTTTATTCTTCAAGTAGCCCTAATCGGAGACTGGTGGATATCACTTTCATTGAAAGAGGTTGGCAAGCGTCCAAGAATCTACGAGTTTCCGAAATACCAGCAAACATTTTTTCGCCCAATCTTGATGATACTTGGTGGTAATAATCAGTACACAGATCCCACTTGGCTCACAAATTTGTTCTTTAAGGTTGAAGCGTTCGTTTACAGTAGCAGTTTTTATTTTTAGGATTCACTCTCCTCTCTCCTATATAGATAGATGAATTTTGAACTCTAAATCCAACATGGTTTTTAGTAGCTCTTTGAAACTTGTCAAAATAAAGTAGTTCTCAGTTTTGTCTCTTCGGTTTGTTTCCTCTTCAATTACCCCTAATCAGACACTGTCGAAAAGCACTTTGATTGAAAGGAGTTACCAAGCTACCAAGAAATTACGAGTTTCCGAAATACCAGCAAATATATTTTGACCCAATCTTGATGATACTTGGTGGTAATGATCATCACACAAATCGCACTTGGCTCACCAAATTTTTTGCTTCTAGTTTGATGCGTTCGTTTACAGTAGTGTTTTTTATTATTATGTTTGACTCTGTTAACTCCTATATAGATAGATGAATTTGGAACGCCAAATCCATCATGGTTTGTAGTAGCTCTTTGAAACTTGACCAAAAAAAAGTAGTTCTCAGTTTTGTCTCTATGTTTTGCTTCTTCTTAAAATAGCCCTATGCAGAGACTGTGGAATAGCACTTTCATTGAAAGGGGTTGCCAAGGATCAAAGAAATTACGAGTTTCGAAATACCAGCAAATATTTTTTCACCCAATCTTGATGATACTTGTTGGTAATCATCAGTACACAAATCCCACTTGGCCCACCAAATTTGGTTCTTCAATTTTGAAGCGTTCGTTCACAGTTGCAGTTTTTATTTTTAGGTTTCACTCTGTTCTCTCCTATATAGATAGATGAATTTGGATCTCTGAATCCAACAGGGTTTGTAGTAGCACTTTGAAACTTGACAAAATAAAGTAGTTCTCAGTTTTGTCTCTATGGTTTGTTTATTCTTCAAGTAGCCCTAATCGGAGACTGGTGGATATCACTTTCATTGAAAGAGGTTGGCAAGCGTCCAAGAATCTACGAGTTTCCGAAATACCAGCAAACATTTTTTCGCCCAATCTTGATGATACTTGGTGGTAATAATCAGTACACAGATCCCACTTGGCTCACAAATTTGTTCTTTAAGGTTGAAGCGTTCGTTTACAGTAGCAGTTTTTATTTTTAGGATTCACTCTCCTCTCTCCTATATAGATAGATGAATTTTGAACTCTAAATCCAACATGGTTTTTAGTAGCTCTTTGAAACTTGTCAAAATAAAGTAGTTCTCAGTTTTGTCTCTTCGGTTTGTTTCCTCTTCAATTACCCCTAATCAGACACTGTCGAAAAGCACTTTGATTGAAAGGAGTTACCAAGCTACCAAGAAATTACGAGTTTCCGAAATACCAGCAAATATATTTTGACCCAATCTTGATGATACTTGGTGGTAATGATCATCACACAAATCGCACTTGGCTCACCAAATTTTTTGCTTCTAGTTTGATGCGTTCGTTTACAGTAGTGTTTTTTATTATTATGTTTGACTCTGTTAACTCCTATATAGATAGATGAATTTGGAACGCCAAATCCATCATGGTTTGTAGTAGCTCTTTGAAACTTGACCAAAAAAAAGTAGTTCTCAGTTTTGTCTCTATGTTTTGCTTCTTCTTAAAATAGCCCTATGCAGAGACTGTGGAATAGCACTTTCATTGAAAGGGGTTGCCAAGGATCAAAGAAATTACGAGTTTCGAAATACCAGCAAATATTTTTTCACCCAATCTTGATGATACTTGTTGGTAATCATCAGTACACAAATCCCACTTGGCCCACCAAATTTTGTTCTTCAATTTTGAAGCGTTCGTTCACAGTTGCAGTTTTTATTTTTAGGTTTCACTCTGTTCTCTCCTATATAGATAGATGAATTTGGATCTCTGAATCCAACAGGGTTTGTAGTAGCACTTTGAAACTTGACAAAATAAAGTAGTTCTCAGTTTTGTCTCTATGGTTTGTTTATTCTTCCAGTAGCCCTAATCGGAAACTGGTGGATATCACTTTCATTGAAAGAGGTTGGCAAGCGTCCAAGAATCTACGAGTTTCCGAAATACCAGCAAACATTTTTTCGCCCAATCTTGATGATACTTGGTGGTAATAATCAGTACACAGATCCCACTTGGCTCACAAATTTTTTCTTTAAGGTTGAAGCGTTCGTTTACAGTAGCAGTTTTTATTTTTAGGATTCACTCTCCTCTCTCCTATATAGATAGATGAATTTGGAACTCTAAATCCAACATGGTTTGTAGTAGCTCTTTGAAACTTGACAAAATAAAGTAGTTCTCAGTTTTGTCTCTATGGTTTCTTTCCTCTTCAATAACACCTAATCAGAGACTGTCGAAAAGCACTTTGATTGAAAGGGGTTACCAAGCTTCCAAGAAATAACAAGTTTCCGAAATACCAGCAAATATTTTTCACCCAATCGTGATGATACTTGGTGGTAATGATCACCACACAAATCCCACTTGGCTCACCAAATTTTGTGCTTCTAGGTTAAAGCGTTCGTTTACAATAGCAGTTTTTATTTTTAGGTTTCATTCTGTTTTCTCCTATAAAGATAGATGAATTTGGAACTCCAAATCAAACATGGTTTGTAGTAGCTCTCTGAAACTTGACAAAATAAAGTTATTCTCAGTTTTGTCTCTATGGTTTGTTTTCTCTTCAAGTAACCCTAAGCAGAGACTGGGGCAAAGCACTTTCATTGAAAGGGGTTACCAAGCTTCCAAGAAATTACGAGTTTCTGAAATACCAGCAAATATGTTGTCACCAAGACTTGATGAAACATGGTGGTAATGATCAGTACACAAGTCCCTCTGGCTCACCAAATTTTGTTCTTCTAGGTTGAAGAGTTATTTTCATTAGCAGTTTTTATTTTTAGGTTTCACTCTGATTTCTAATATACAGATCGATGAATTTGGAACTCTAAATCCAACATGGTTTGTAGTAGCTCTTTGAAACTTGAAAAAATAAAGTAGTTCTCAGTTTTGTCTCTATGGTTTGTTTTCTTTTCAAGTAGCCCTAAGCAGAGACTGTGGAAAAGCACTTTCATTGAAAGGGGTTGCCAAGATTCAAAGAAATTATGAGTTTCCGAAATACCAGCAAACATTTTTTCGCCCAATCTTGATGATACATGGTCATAATGATCAGTACACAGACCCCACTTGGCTCACCAAACTTTGTTCTTTAAGATTGAAGCGTTCGTTAACAGTAGCAGTTTTTATTTTTAGGATTGCCTCTCATCTCTCCTATATAAATAGATGAATTTGGAACTCTAAATCCAACATGGTTTGTAGTAGCTCTTTGAAACTTGACCAAATAAAGTAGTTCTCATTTTTGTCTCTTTGGTTTGTTTCCTCTTCAATTAGCCCTAATCAGAGACTGTCGAAAAGCACTTTGATTGAAAGGAGTTACCAAGCTACCAAGAAATTACGAGTTTCCGAAATACCAGCAAATATATTTTCACCCAATCTTGATGATACTTGGTGGTAATGATCATCACACAAATCGCACTTGGCTCACCAAATTTTTTCTTCTAGTTTGATGCGTTCGTTTACAGTAGTGTTTTTTATTATTATGTTTCACTCTGTTAACTCCTATATAGATAGATGAATTTGGAACGCCAAATCCATCATAGTTTGTAGTAGCTCTTTGAAACTTGACCAAAAAAAAGTAGTTCTCAGTTTTGTCTCTATGGTTTGCTTCCTCTTAAAATAGCCCTATGCAGAGACTGTGGAATAGCACTTTCATTGAAAGGGGTTGCCAAGGTTCAAAGAAATTACGAGTTTCCGAAATACCAGCAAATATTTTTTCACCCAATCTTGATGATACTTGTTGGTAATCATCAGTACACAAATCCCACTTGGCCCACCAAATTTTGTTCTTCAATTTTGAAGCGTTCATTCACAGTTGCAGTTTTTATTTTTAGGTTTCACTCTGTTCTCTCCTATATAGATAGATGAATTTGGATCTCTGAATCCAACAGGGTTTGTAGTAGCACTTTGAAACTTGACAAAATAAAGTAGTTCTCAGTTTTGTCTCTATGGTTTGTTTATTCTTCAAGTAGCCCTAATCGGAGACTGGTGGATATCACTTTCATTGAAAGAGGTTGGCAAGCGTCCAAGAATCTACGAGTTTCCGAAATACCAGCAAACATTTTTTCGCCCAATCTTGATGATACTTGGTGGTAATAATCAGTACACAGATCCCACTTGGCTCACAAATTTGTTCTTTAAGGTTGAAGCGTTCGTTTACAGTAGCAGTTTTTATTTTTAGGATTCACTCTCCTCTCTCCTATATAGATAGATGAATTTGGAACTCTAAATCCAACATGGTTTTTAGTAGCTCTTTGAAACTTGACAAAATAAAGTAGTTCTCAGTTTTGTCTCTTTGGTTTGTTTCCTCTTCAATTACCCCTAATCAGACACTGTCGAAAAGCACTTTGATTGAAAGGAGTTACCAAGCTACCAAGAAATTACGAGTTTCCGAAATACCAGCAAATATATTTTGACCCAATCTTGATGATACTTGGTGGTAATGATCATCACACAAATCGCACTTGGCTCACCAAATTTTTTGCTTCTAGTTTGATGCGTTCGTTTACAGTAGTGTTTTTTATTATTATGTTTCACTCTGTTAACTCCTATATAGATAGATGAATTTGGAACGCCAAATCCATCATAGTTTGTAGTAGCTCTTTGAAACTTGACCAAAAAAAAGTAGTTCTCAGTTTTGTCTCTATGGTTTGCTTCCTCTTAAAATAGCCCTATGCAGAGACTGTGGAATAGCACTTTCATTGAAAGGGGTTGCCAAGGTTCAAAGAAACTACGAGTTTCCGAAATACCAGCAAATATTTTTTCACCCAATCTTGATGATACTTGTTGGTAATCATCAGTACACAAATCCCACTTGGCCCACCAAATTTTGTTCTTCAATTTTGAAGCGTTCGTTCACAGTTGCAGTTTTTATTTTTAGGTTTCACTCTGTTCTCTCCTATATAGATAGATGAATTTGGATCTCTGAATCCAACAGGGTTTGTAGTAGCACTTTGAAACTTGACAAAATAAAGTAGTTCTCAGTTTTGTCTCTATGGTTTGTTTATTCTTCAAGTAGCCCTAATCAGAAACTGGTGGATATCACTTTCATTGAAAGAGGTTGGCAAGCGTCCAAGAATCTACTAGTTTCCGAAATACCAGCAAACATTTTTTCGCCCAATCTTGATGATACTTGGTGGTAATAATCAGTACACAGATCCCACTTGGCTCACAAATTTGTTCTTTAAGGTTGAAGCGTTCGTTTACAGTAGCAGTTTTTATTTTTAGGATTCACTCTCCTCTCTCCTATATAGATAGATGAATTTGGAACTCTAAATCCAACATGGTTTGTAATAGCTCTTTGAAACTTGACAAAATAAAGTAGTTCTCAGTTTTGTCTCTATGGTTTCTTTCCTCTTCAATAACACCTAATCAGAGACTGTCGAAAAGCACTTTGATTGAAAGGGGTTACCAAGCTTCCAAGAAATAACAAGTTTCCGAAATACCAGCAAATATTTTTCACCCAATCGTGATGATACTTGGTGGTAATGATCACCACACAAATCCCACTTGGCTCACCGAATTTTGTGCTTCTAGGTGAAAGCGTTCGTTTACAATAGCAGTTTTTATTTTTAGGTTTCACTCTGTTTTCTCCTATAAAGATAGATGAATTTGGAACTCCAAATCAAACATGGTTTGTAGTAGCTCTTTGAAACTTGACAAAATAAAGTTATTCTCAGTTTTGTCTCTATGGTTTGTTTTCTCTTCAAGTAACCCTAACCAGAGACTGGGGCAAAGCACTTTCATTGAAAGGGGTTACCAAGCTTCCAAGAAATTACGAGTTTCTGAAATACCAGCAAATATGTTGTCACCAAGACTTGATGATACATGGTGGTAATGATCAGTACACAAGTTCCTCTGGCTCACCAAATTTTGTTCTTCTAGGTTGAAGAGTTATTTTCATTAGCAGTTTTTATTTTTAGGTTTCACTCTGATTTCTAATATACAGATCGATGAATTCGGAACTCTAAATCCAACATGGTTTGTAGTAGCTCTTTGAAACTTGAAAAAATAAAGTAGTTCTCAGTTTTGTCTCTATGGTTTGTTTTCTTTTCAAGTAGCCCTAAGCAGAGACTGTGGAAAAGCAATTTCATTGAAAGGGGTTGCCAAGATTCAAAGAAATTATGAGTTTCCGAAATACCAGCAAACATTTTTTCGCCCAATCTTGATGATACATGGTCATAATGATCAGTACACAGACCCCACTTGGCTCACCAAATTTTGTTCTTTAAGATTGAAGCGTTCGTTAACAGTAGCAGTTTTTATTTTTAGGATTGCCTCTCATCTCTCCTATATAGATAGATGAATTTGGAACTCTAAATCCAACATGGTTTGTAGTAGCTCTTTGAAACTTGACAAAATAAAGTAGTTCTCAGTTTTGTCTCTATGGTTTCTTTCCTCTTCAATAAGCCCAAATCAGAGATTGTCGAAAAGCACTTTGATTGAAAGGGGTTACAAATCTTCCAAGAAATTACGAGTTTCCGAAAGACCAGCAAATATTTTTTCACTCAATCTTGATGATACTTTGTGCTAATGATCAGCACACAAATACCACTATGCTCACAAAATTTTGTGCTTCTAGGTTGAAGCGTTCGTTTACAGTAGCAGTTTCTATTTTTAGGTTTCACTCTGATCTCTCCTATATAAATAGATGAGTTTGGAACTCTAAATCCAACATGGTTTGTAGTAGCTCTCTGAAACTTGACAAAATAAAGTAGTTCTCAGTTTTGTCTCTAAGGTTTGTTTTGTCTTCAAGTAGCCCTATGCACAGACTGGCAAAAAGCACTTTAATTGAAAGGGGTTGCAACCCTTCCAAGAAATTACGAGTTTCCGAAATACCAGCAAATATTCTTTCACCCAATCTTGATGATACTTTGTGGTAATGATCAGTACACAAATCCCACTTGGCTCACCAAATTTTGTGATTCTAGGTTGAAGCGTTGGTTTACAGTAGCAGTTTTTTATTGTTAGGTTTCCCTCTGTTCTCTCCTATATAGACAGATGAATTTGGTACTCCAAATCTAAAATGGTTTGTAGTTTCTCTTTGTAACGTGACAAAATAAAGTAGTTCTCAGTTTTGTCTCTATGGTTTGTTTCCACTTCAAGTACCCCTATGCAGAGACTGTGGAAAAGCAATTTCATTGAAAGGGGTTGCCAAGCTTCCAAGAAATTACGAGTTTCCGAAATACCAGCAAATATTTTTTAACCCAATCTTGATGATACTTCGTGGTAATGATCAGTACACAAATCCCACTTGGCTCACTAAATTTTGTTCTTCTAGGTTGAAGCGTTCCTTTACAGTAGCAGTTTTAATTTTAGGTTTCACTCTGTTCTCTCCTATATAAATATATGAGTTTGGAACTCTAAATCCAACATGGATGGTAGTAGCTCTTTGAAACTTTACAAAATAAAATACTTCTCAATTTTGTCTCTATGGATTGATTCATCTTCATGTAGCCCTAGTCACAGACTGTGGAAAAGCACTTTCATTTAAAGGGGTTGCGAGCTTCCAAGAAATTACGAGTTTCCGAAATAACAGCAAATATTTTTTCACCCAAACTTGATGATACTTGGTGGGAATGATCAGTACACAAATCCCAGTTGGCTCACCAAATTTTGTTCTTCTAGGTTGAAACCTTATTTAGATTAGCAGTTTTTATTTTTAGGATTCACTCTGTTCTCTCCTATACAGATTGATAAATTTGGAACTCTAAAAACAACATGGTTTGTAGTAGCTCTTTGAAACTTTACAAAATAAAGTAGTTTTCAGTTTTGTATCTATGGTTTGTTTCTTCTTTAATTAGCCCTATGCACAGACTGTGGAAAAGCACTTTCATTGAAAGGGGTTGCCAAGCTTCCAAGAAATTATGAGTTTCCGAAATACCAGCAAATATTTTTTCACCCAATCTTGGTGATACATGATGGTAGTGATCTACATAAATCCCACTAGGCTCACCGAATTTTTTCTTCCAGGTTGAAGCTTTCGTTTACAGTAGCAGTTTTTATTTTTAGCTTTTACTCTGTTCTCTTTTATATGGGTAGATTAATTTGGAACTCTAAATCCAACATGGTTTGTACTAGCTCTTTGAAACATGACAAAATGAAGTAGTTCTCAGTTTTGTCTCTATGGTTTCTTTAGTCTTCAAGTAGCTCTAATGAAAGACTGGCGAAAAGCACTTTCATTTAAAGGGGTTGGCAAGCGTCCACGAATCTACGAGTTTCCAAAATACCAGCAAATATTTTTTCACCCAATCTTGATGATACTTGGTGGAAATGATCAGTACACAAATCCCACTTGGCTCACCAAATTTTGTGCTTCTATGTTGAAGCGTTCGTTTACAGTAGCAGTTTTTTATTGTTAGGTTTCCCTCTGTTCTCTCCTATATAGACAGATGAGTTTGGTACTCCAAATCCAACATGGTTTGTAGTATCTCTTTGTAACGTGAAAAATAAAGTAGTTCTCATTTTTGTCTCTCTGGTTTGTTTCCACTTCAAGTAGCCCTATGCAGAGACTGTGGAAAAGCAATTTCATTGAAAGGAGTTGCCAAGCTTCCAAGAAATTACGAGTTTCTGAAATATCAGCAAATATTTTTTAACCCAATCTTGATGATAGTTCGTGGTAATGATCAGTACACAAATCCCACTCGGCTCAATAAATTTTGTTCTTCTAGGTTGAAGCGTTCGTTTACAGTAGCAGTTTTTATTCTTAGGTTTCACTCTGTTCTCTCCTAGATAAATAGATGAATTTGGAACTCTAAATTTAACATGCTTTGTAGTAGCGCTTTGAAACTTGACAATATAAAGTAGTTCTCAGTTTTGTCTCTATGGTTTGTTTACTCTTCAAGTAGCCCTAATCAGAGACGGCGAAAAGCACATTCATTGAAAGGGGTTGCCGGGCTTCCAAGAAATTACGAGTTTCCCAAATACCAGCAAATATTTTTTCACCCAATCCTTATAATACTTAGTGGTAATGATCAGTATACAAAACCACTTGGCTCACCAAACTTTGCTCTTCTAGTTTGAAGCGTTCGTTTACAGTAGCATTTTTTTTTGTGTGTGTAACTCTGTTCTTTCCTATATAGATAGATGAATTTGGAACTCTAAATCCAACATGGTTTGTAGTATCTCTTTGAAACATACAAAATAAAGTAGTTCTCAGTTGGTTTCTAAGGTTTGTTTCCACTTCAAGTAGCCCTAGGCACCCACTGTGGTAAAGCACTTTCATTGAAAGGGGTTGCCAAGCTTCCAAGAAATTACGAGTTTCCGAAATACCAGCAAATATTTTTTCACCCAATCTTGATGATACTTGGTGGTAATGTTCAGTACACAAATCCCTCTTGGCTCACCAAATTTTGTTCTTTTAGGTTGAAGCGTTATTTACAGTAGCAGTTTTTATTTTTAGGTTTCACTCTGTTCTCTCCTATACAGATCGAAGAATTTGGAACTCTAAATCCAACATGGTTTGTAGTAGCTCTTTGAAACTAGACAAAATAAGTAGTTCTCAGTTTTGTCTCTATGGTTTCTTTCCTCTTCAACTAGCCCTAATCAGAGACTGGCGAAAAGCACTTTCATTGAAAGGGGTTGGCAAGCGTCCAAGAATCTACGATCTTCCGAAATACTAGCAAATATTTTTGGTGCAATGTGGATGATACTTGTTGGTAATGATCAATACACAAATCCCACTTATCTCACCAAATTTTGTTCTTTTAGGTTGAAGCGTTCGTTCACAGAAGCAGTTTATATTTTAAGGTTTCACTCTGTTGTCTCCTATATAGACAGATGAATTTGGAACTCTAAATCCAACATGGTTGGTAGTAGCTTTTAGAAACTTGACAAAATAAAGTAGTTTTCAGTTTTGTCCCTATGGTTTGTTTCCTGTTCAAGTAGCCGCAATGAGAGACTGGCGAAAAGCACTTTCATTGAAAGGGGTTTTCAATTGTTCAAGAAAGTACGAGTTTCCGAAATACCAGCAAATATTTTTTCACCCAATCTTGATGATACTTGGTGGTAATGATCAGTACAAAAATCCCACTTGGCTCACCAAATTTTGTTCTTCTAGGTTGAAGCACTATTTACAGTAGCAGTTTTTATTATTAGGTTTCACTCTGTTCTCTCCTATACAGATAGATGAATTTGGAACTCTAAATCCAACATGGATAGTAGTAGCTCTTTGGAACTTGACAAAATAAAGGAGTTCTCAATTTCGTTTCTATGGTTTGTTTTTCTTCAAGTAGCCCTATGCAGAGACTGTGGAAAAGCACTTTCATTGAAAGGGGTTGCAAACCTTCCAAGAAATTACTAGTTACCGAAATACCAGCAAATATTTTTTCACCCAAACTTGATGATACTTGTTGGTAATGATCAGTACACAAATCCCAGTTGGCTCACCAAATTTTGTTCTTCTAGGTTGAAGCCTTATTTAGACTAGCAGTTTTTATTTTTAGGATTCACTCTGTTCTCTCCTATACAGATTGATGAATTTGGAACTCTAAAAACAACATGGTTTGTAGTATCTCTTTGTAACTTGACAAAATAATGTAGTTCTCATTTTTGTCTCTATGGTTTGTTTCCACTCTAGTAGCCCTATGCAGAGACTGTGGAAAAGCAATTTCATTGAAAGGGGTTGCCAAGCTTCCAAGAAATTACAAGGTTCCGAAATACCAGCAAATATTTTTTAACCCAATCTTCATGATAGTTCGTGGTAATGATCAGTTCACGAATCCCACTTGGCTCACCGAATTTTGTTCTTCTAGGTTGAAGCGTTCGTTTACAGTAGCAGTTTTTATTATTAGGTTTCACTCTCATCTCTCCAATATAGATAGATGAATTTGGAACTCTACATCCAACATGGTTTGTAGTAGCTCTTTGAAACTTGACAAAATAAAGTAGTTCTCAGTTTTGTATCTATGGTTTGTTTCCTCTTCAAGTAGCCCTTTCAGAGACTGGGGAAAATCACTTTCATTGAAAGGGGTTGGCAAGCATCCTAGAATTTACGAGATTCCGAAATAACAGCAAATTTTTTTTCGACCAAACTTGATCATACTTGGTGGTAATGATCAGTATACAAATCCCACTTGGCTCTCCAAATTTTGTTCTTCTAGGTTGAAGCGTTCGTTTACATTAGCAGTTTTTATTTTTAGGTTTCACTCTGTTGTCTCCTATATAGATAGATGAATTTGGAACTCTAAATGCAACATGCTTTTACTAGCTCTTTGAAACTTGACAAAATAAAGTAACTCTCCGTTTTGTATCTATGGTTTTTTTTCTCTTCAAGTAGCCCTAAACAGAGACTGTGGAAAAGCACTTTCATTGAAAGGGGTTGCCACGCTTCCAAGAAATTACGAGTTTCCGAAATACCAGCAAATATTTTTTCACCCAATCTTGATGATACTTGGTGGTAATGATCAGTTCACGAATCCCACTTGGCTCACTGAATTTTGTTCTTCAAGATTGAAGCGTTCGTTTACAGTAGCAGTTTTTATTTTAGGTTTCACTCTCTTTTTTCCTATATGGATAGATGAATTTGGAACTCTAAATCCAACATGGTTTGTAGTAGCTCTTTGAAACTTGACAAAATAAAATAGTTCTCAGTTTTTTATCTATGGTGTGTTTCCTCTTCAAGTAGCCCTAGGCACAGACTGTTGCAAAGCATTTTCATTGAAAGGGGTTGCCAAGCTTCAAAGAAATTACGAGTTTCTGAATTACCAGCAAATATTTTTTCACTCAATCTTGGTGATACTTGGTGGTAATGATCAGTACACAAATAACACTTGGCTCACCTATTTTTGTTCTTCTAGGTTGAAGCGTTCGTATACAGTAGCAGTTTTTATTTTTAGGTTTCACACTCTTCTCTCCTATATAAATAGATGAATTTGGAACTCTAAATCCAACATGGTTTGTAGTAGCTCTTTGAATCTTGACAAAATAAAGTAGTTCTCAGTTTTGTCTGTATGGTTTGTTTCCTCCTCAAGTAGCCCTAATCAGAGACTGGCGAAAAGCACTTTCATTAAAAGCGGTTGGCAAGCGTCCTAGATCTACGATTTTCCGAAATACCAGCAGATATTTTTTTGCCCAATCTTGATGATACTTGGTGGTAATGATGAGTACACAAATCCCACTTGGCTCACCAAATTTTGTTCTTCTACGCTTAAGCGTTATTTGTAGTAGCAGTTTTTATATTTAGGTTTCACTCTGTTCTCTCCTATAAAGATAGATGAATTTGGAACTCTACATCCAAAATTGTTTGTAGTAGCTCTTTGGAACTTGACAAAATAAAGTAGTTCTCAGTTTTGTCTCTATGGTTTGTTTCCTCTTAAAGTAGCCCTATGCACCGACTGTGGAAAAGCACTTTTATTGAAAGGGGTTTCCAAGCTTCCAAGAAATTATGAGTTTCTGAAATACCAGCAAATATTTTTTCACCCAATCTTGATGATACATGGTGGTCGTGATCAGTACACAAATCTAACTTGGCTCACCAAATTTTGTTCTTCTAGGTTGAAGCGTTCGGTTACAGTAGCAGTTTTTATTTTTAGGTATCACTCTTTTGTCTCCTATATAGATAGATGAATTTGGAACTCTAAATCCAACATGGTTTGTAGTAGCTCTTTGAAACTTGACAAAATAAAGTAGTTCTCGGTTTTGTGTCTATGGTTTGTTTCCTGATCAATTAGCCCTAAACAGAGACTGGCGAAAAGTACTTTCATTGAAAGGGGTTGGAAGCGTCCTAGAATCTACGAGTTTTCGAAATACCAGCAAATATTTTTTCACCCAATCTTGATCATACTTGGTGGTAATTATCAGTATCCAAATCCCACTTGGCTCTCCAAATTTTGTTCTTCTAGGTTGAAGCGTTCGTTTACATTAGCAGTTTCTATTTTTAGGTTTCACTCTGTTCTCTCCTATACAGATATGTGAAGGTGGAACTCTAAATCCAACATGGTTTGTAGTAGTTCTTTGACACTGACAAAATAAAGTAGTTCTCAGTTTTTTCTCTATGGTTTTGTTTCCTCTTCAAGTAGACCGAAGCAGATACTGGTGAAAAGCACTTTCATTGAAAGGTGTTTCCAGGCTTCCAAGAAATTACAAGTTTCCGAAACACCAGCAAATATTTTTGTCCCAATCTTGGTGATACTCGGTGGTAATGATCAGTATACAAATCCCGCTTGGCTCACCAAAATTTGTGCTTCTAGGTTGAAGTGCTCGCTTACAGAGGCAATTTATCTTTTTACGTTTCCCTCTGTTCTCTCCTATATAGATAGATGAATTTGGAACTCCAAATCCAACAAGGTTTGTAGTAGCTCTTTGAAACTTGACAAAATAAAGTAGTTCTCAGTTTTGTCTCTATGATTTCCTTCCTCTTCAAGTCGCCCTATGCAGAATCTGTGGAAAAGCACTTTCATTGAAAGGGGTTGCGAATCTTCCAAGAATTTACGAGTTTCCGAAATACCAGCAAATATTTTTTCACCCAATCTTGATGATACTTGGTGGTAATGATCAGTTCACAAATCCAACTTGGCTCACCAAAATTTGTGCTTCTAGGTTGAAGCGTCCGTTTACAGTAGCAATTTTTATTTTTATGTTTCCCTCTGTTCTCTCCTATATAGATAGATGAATTTGGAACTCTAAATCCAACGTGGTTTTTAGTAGCTCTTTGAAATTGACAAAATAAAGTAGTTCTCAGTTTTGTCTCTATAATTTGCTTCCTCTTCAAGTAGCCCTATACAGAATCTGTGGAAAAGCACTATCATTAAAAGGGGTTGACAAGCTTCCAAGAAATTACGAGTTTCCAAAATACCAGCAAATATTTTTTCACCCAATCTTGATGATACTTGGTGGTAATGATCAGTACACAAATCCCACTTGGCTCACCAAATTTTGTTCTTCTAGGTTGAAGCGTTCGTTTACAGTAGCAGTTTTTATTTTTAGGTTTCACTCTCTTCTCTCCTATATAAGTAAATAAATTGGAACTCTAAAACCAACATGGTTTGTAGTAGCTCTTTGAAACTTGACAAAATTAAGTTGTTCTCCATTTTGTCTCTATGGTTTGTTTCCTCTTCAAGTAGCCCTAAACAGAGACTCTGGAAAAGAACTTTCATTGAAAGGGGTTGCCAAGCTTCCAAGAAATTACGAATTTCTGAAATACCAGGAAATATTTTTTCACCCAATCTTGATGATACTTGGTGGTAATGATCAGTACACAAATCCCACTTGGCTCAAAAATTTTGTGCTTCTAGGTTTAAGGCTTTCTTTTCCAATTGTAGTTTAAAATTTTAGGTTTCCCTCTATTCTCTCCTATATAGATAGATGAATTTGGAACTCCAAATCCAACATGGTTTGTAGTAGCTCTTTGAAACTTGACAAAATAAAGTAGTTCTCACTTTTGTCTGTATGATTTGCTTTCTCTTCAAGTAGCCCTATGCAGAATCTGTGGAAAAGCACTTTCATTAAAAGGGATTGACAAGCATCCAAGAAATTACAGTTTCCGAAATACCAGCAAATATTTTTTCACCCAATCTTTATGTTACTTGGTGGTAATAATCAGTACACAAATCCCACTTGGCTCACCAAATTTTTTTCTTCTAGGTTGAAGCGTTCGTTTACAGTTGAATTTTTTATTTTTAGGTTTCACTCTCTTCTCTCCTACATAAGTAGATGAATTTGGAACTCTAAATCCCACATGGTTTGTAGTAGCTCTTTGAAACTTGACAAAATAAAGCAGTTCTCAGTTTTGTCTCTATGGTTTGTTTCCTCTTCAAGTAGCTCTGTGCAGAGACTGTGGTAAAGCACTTTCAGTGAAATGGGTTGCCAAACTTCCAAGAAATTAAAAGTTTCCGAAATACCAGCAAATATTTTTTCACCCAATCTTGATGATACTTGAGGTTAGTGATCAGTACACAAATCCCACTTGGCTCACCAATTTTTGTTCTTCTAGGTTGAAGCGTTCATTTACAGTAGCAGTTTTTATTTTTAGGTTTCACTCTGTTCTCTATTATATAGATAGATGAATTTGGAACTCTAAATCCAACATGGTTTGTAGTAGCTTTTTGAAACTTGACAAAATAAAGTAGTTCTCAGTTTTGTATCTATGGTTTGTTTCCTCTTCAAGTAGCCCTAACCAGAGACTGTGGGAAAGCACTTTCATTGTGAATGTTTGCCAATCTTCCAAATAATTAGAAGTGTCCGAAATACCAGCAAATATTTTTTCACCAAATCTTGATTATACATGGTGGTAATGATCAGTACACACATCCCACTTGGCTCACCAAATTTTGTTCTTCTAGGTTGAAGCGTTCGTTTACAGCAGCAGTTTTTATACTTAGGTTTCACTCTGTTGTCTCCTGTACAGATAGATGAATTTGGAACTCTAAATCCAACATGGTTTGTAGTTGCTCTTTGAAACTTGACAAAATAAAGTAGTTCACAGTTTTGTCTCTATGGTTTTTTTCCCCTCCAAGTGGCCCTAAGCAGAGACTGGCGAAAACCACTTTCATTGAAAGGGGTTTCCAGGGTTCCAAGAAATTAAGAGTTTCCGAAATACCAGCAAATATTTCTCTCCCAATCTTGATGATACTTGGTGTTAATGATCAGTACACAAATCCCACTTGGCTCACCAAAATTTGTGCTTCTAGGTTGAAGCGTCCGTTTAC
Organism: Callospermophilus lateralis; assembly: GCF_048772815.1. Lineage (NCBI taxonomy): Eukaryota > Metazoa > Chordata > Mammalia > Rodentia > Sciuridae > Callospermophilus > Callospermophilus lateralis. The sequence goes on from NW_027514066.1 coordinate 43,012, forward strand.
AGTAGCAATTTTTATTTTTATGTTTCCCTCTGTTCTCTCCTATATAGATAGATGAATTTGGAACTCTAAATCCAACTTGGTTTGTAGTAGCTCTTTGAAATTGACAAAATAAAGTAGTTCTCAGTATTGTCTCTATAATTTGCTTCCTCTTCAAGTAGCCCTATACAGAATCTGTGGAAAAGCACTTTCATTGAAAGGGGTTGACAAGCTTCCTGGAAATTACGAGTTTCCGAAATAGCAGCAAATATTTTTTCACCCAATCTTGATGATACTTGGTGGTAATGATCAGTTCACAAGTCCCACTTGGCTCACCAAATTTTGTTCTTCTAGGTTGAAGCGTTCGTTTACAGTAGCAGTTTTTATTTTTAGGTTTCACTCTCTTCTCTCCTATATAAGTAAATGAATTTGGAACTCTAAATCCAACATGGTTTGTAGTAGCTCTTTGAAACTTGACAAAATAAAGTAGTTCTCAGTTTTGTCTCTATGGTTTGTTTCCTCTTCAAGTAGCCCTAAACAGAGACTCTTGAAAAGAACTTTCATTGAAAGGGGTTGCCAAGCTTCCAAGAAATTACGAATTTCTGAAATACCAGCAAATGTATTTTCACCCAATCTTGATGATACTTGGTGGTAATGATCAGTACACAAATCCCAGTTAGCTCACCAAATTTTGTTCTTCTAGGTTTAAGCGTTCGTTTACAGTAGCAGTTTTTTTAGTTAGGTTTCACTCTGTTCTCTCCTATACAGATAGGTGAATGTGGAACTCTGAATCCAACATGGTTTGTAGTTGCTCTTTGAAACTTGACAAAATAAAGTAGTTCTCAGTTTTGTCTCTATTGTTTGTTTCCTCTCCAAGTAGCCCTAAGCAGAGCCTGGCGAATAGCACTTTTATTGAAAGGGGTTTCCAGGCTTCCAAGAAATTACAAGTTTCCGAAACACCAGCAAACATTTTTGTCCCAATCTTGGTGATACTCGGTGGTAATGATCAGTATACAAATCCCGCTTGGCTCACCAAAATTTGTGCTTCTATGTTGATGCGCTCGCTTACAGAGGCAATTTATCTTTTTACATTTCCCTCATTCTCTCCTATATAGATAGATGAATTTGAAACTCCAAATCCAACATGGTTTGTAGTAGCTCTTTGAAACTTGACAAAATAAAGTAGGTCTCAGTTTTGTCTCTATGATTTCCTTCCTCTTCAAGTAGCCCTATGCAGAATCTGTGGAAAACCACTTTCATTGAAAGGGGTTGCGAATCTTCCAAGAAATTACTAGTTTCCGAAATACCAGCAAATATTTTTTCACCCAATCTTGATGATACTTGGTGGTAATGATCAGTTCACAAATCCCACTTGGCTCACCAAATTTTGTTCTTCTAGGTTGAAGCGTTCGTTTACAGTAGCAGTTTTTATTTTTAGGTTTCACATCTTCTCTCCTATATAAGTAAATAAATTGGAACTCTAAATCCAACATGGTTTGTAGTAGCTCTTTGAAACTTGACAAAATTAAGTTGTTCTCCATTTTGTCTCTATGGTTTGTTGCCTCTTCAAGTAGCCCTAAACAGAGACTCTGGAAAAGAACTTTCATTGAAAGGGGTTGCCAAGCATCCAAGAAATTACGAATTTCTGAAATACCAGCAATTATTTTTTCACCCAATCTTGATGATACTTGGTGGTAATGATCAGTACACAAATCCCAGTTGGCTCACCAAATTTTGTTCTTCTAGGTTGAAGCGTTCGTTTACATTAGCAGTTTTTTATTTAGGTTTCACTCTGTTCTCTCCTATACAGATAGGTGAATGTGGAACTCTGAATCCAACATGGTTTGTAGTTGCTCTTTGAAACTTGAAAAAATAAAGTAGTTCTCAGTTTTGTCTCTATTTTTTGTTTCCTCTCCAAGTAGCCCTAAGCAGAGACTGGTGAAAAGCACTTTCTTTGAAAGGGGTTTCCAGGCTTTCAAGAAATTACAACTTTCCGAAACACCAGCAAATATTTTTGTCCCAATCTTGGTGATACTCGGTGGTAATGATCAGTATACAAATCCCGCTTGGATCACCAAAATTTGTGCTTCTAGGTTGAAGCGTTCGCTTACAGAGGCAATTTACCTTTTTACGTTTCCCTCTGTTCTCTCCTATATAGATAGATGAATTTGGAAGTCCAAATCCAACATGGTTTGTAGTAGCTCTTTGAAACTTGACAAAATAAAGTAGTTCTCAGTTTCGTCTCTATGATTTCCTTCCTCTTCAAGTAGCCCTATGCAGAATCTGTGGAAAAGCACTTTCATTGAAAGGGGTTGCGAATCTTCCAAGAAATTACGAGTTTCCGAGATACCAGCAAATATTTTTTCACCCAATCTTGATGATACTTGGTGGTAATGATCAGTTCACAAATCCCACTTGGCTCACCAAAATTTGTTCTTCTAGGTTGAAGCGTTCGTTTACAGTAGCAGTTTTTATTTTTAGGTTTCACTCTCTTCTCTCCTATATAAGTAAATAAATTGGAACTCTAAATCCAACATGGTTTGTAGTAGCTCTTTGAAACTTGACAAAATTAAGTTGTTCTCCATTTTGTCTCTATGGATTGTTTCCTCTTCAAGTAGCCCTAAACAGAGACTCTGGAAAAGAACTTTCAATGAAAGGGGTTGCCAAGCTTCCAAGAAATTACGAATTTCTGAAATACCAGCAAATATTTTTTCACCCAAACTTGATGATACTTGGTGGTAATGATCAGGACACAAATCCCACTTGGCTCAAAAATTTTGTGCTTCTAGGTTGAAGCCTTCGTTTCCAATTGTAGTTTAAAATTTTAGGTTTCCCTCAATTCTCTCCTATATAGATAGATGAATTTGGAACTCCAAATCCAACATGGTTTGTAGTAGCTCTTTGAAACTTGACAAAATAAAGTAGTTCTCACTTTTGTCTGTATGATTTGCTTCCTCTTCAAGTAGCCCTATGCAGAATCTGTGGAAAACACTTTCATTAAAAGGGGTTGACAAGCATGCAAGAAATTACAGTTTCCGGAATACCAGCAAATATTTTTTCACCCAATCTTGATGATACTTGGTGGTAATGATCAGTAAACAAATCCCACTTGGCTCACCAAATTTTTTTCTTCTAGGTTGAAGCGTTCGTTTACAGTTGCAGTTTTTATTTTTAGGTTTCACTCTCTTCTCTCCTACATAAGTAGATGAATTTGGAACTCTAAATCCAACATGGTTTGTAGTAGCTCTTTGAAACTTGACAAAATAAAGCAGTTCTCAATTTTGTCCCCATGGTTTGTTTCCTCTTCAAGTAGCCCTATGCACAGACTGGCGAAAAGCACTTTCATTGAAAGGGTTTGCCAACCTTCCAAGAAATTACGAGTTTCCAAAATACCAGCAAATATTTTTTCACCCAATCTTGATGATACATGGTGGTAATAAATAGTACACACACCCCTCTTGGCTCACCAAATTTTGCTCTTCTAGGTTGAAACGTTATTTACAGTAGCAGTTTTTATTTTTAGGTTTCACTCTGTTCTCTCCTATATAGATAGATGAATTTGGAACTCTAAATCCAACAGGATTTGTAGTAGCTCTTTGAAACTTTACAAAATAAAGTAGTGCTCAGTTTTGTCTCTATGTTTTGTTTCCTCTTCAAGTAGCTCTATGCAGAGACTGTGGTAAAGCACTTTCAGTGAAACGGGTTGCTAAACTTCCAAGAAATTACAAGTTTCCGAAATACCTGCAAATATGTTTTTCACCCAATCTTGATGATACTTGAGGTTAGTGATCAGTACACAATTCCCACTTGGCTCACCAATTTTTGTTCTTCTAGGTTGAAGCGTTCGTTTACTTTAGCAGTTTATATTTTTAGGTTTCACTCTGTTCTCTCCTATATAGATAGATGAATTTGGAACTCTAAATCCAACATGGTTTGTAGTAGCTCTTTGAAACTTGAAAAAATAAAGTAGTTCTCAGATTTGTATCTATGGTTTGTTTCCTCTTCAAGTAGCCCTAACCAGAGACTGTGGAAAAGCACTTTCATTGTGAATGTTTGCCAATCTACCAAAAAATTACGAGTGTCCGAAATACCAGCAAATATTTTTTCACCCAATCTTGATGATACATGTTGGTAATGATCAGTACACACATCCCACTTGGCTCACCAAATTTTGTTCTTCTAGGTTGAAGCGTTCGTTTACAGCAGCAATTTTTATAGTTAGGTTTCACTCTGTTGTCTCCTGTACAGATAGATGAATTTGGAACTCTAAATCCAACATGGTTTGTAGTTGCTCTTTGAAACTTGACAAAATAAAGTAGTTCTCAGTTTTGTCTCTATGGTTTTTTTCCCCTCCAAGTAGCCCTAAGCAGAGACTGGCGAAAACCACTATCATTGAAAGGGGTTTCCAGGGTTCCAAGAAATTAAGATTTTCCGAAATACCAGCAAATATTTCTCTCCCAATCTTGATGATACTTGGTGGTAATGATCAGTACACAAATCCCACTTGGCTCACCAAAATTTGTGCTTCTAGGTTGAAGCGTCCGTTTACAGAAGCAATTTTTATTTTTATGTTTCCCTCTGTTCTCTCCTATATAGATAGATGAATTTGAACTCTAAATCCAACGTGGTTTGTAGTAGCTCTTTGAAACTTGACAAAATAAAGTAGTTCTCAGTTTTGTCTCTATAATTTGCTTCCTCTTCAAGTAGCCCTATACAGAATCTGTGGAAAAGCACTTTCATTGAAAGGGGTTGACAAGCTTCCAAGAAATTACGAGTTTCCGAAATACCAGCAAATATTTTTTCACCCAATCTTGATGATACTTGGTGGTAATGATCAGTTCACAAATCCCACTTGGCTCACCAAATTTTGTTCTTCTAGGTTGAAGCGTTCGTTTACAGTAGCAGTTTTTATTTTTAGGTTTCACTCTCTTCTCTCCTATATAAGTAAATGAATTTGGAACTCTAAATCCAACATGGTTTGTAGTAGCTCTTTGAAACTTGACAAAATTAAGTTGTTCTCCATTTTGTTTCTATGGTTTGTTTCCTCTTCAAGTAGCCCTAAACAGAGACTCTTGAAAAGAACTTTCATTGAAAGGGGTTGCCAAGCTTCCAAGAAATTACGAATTTCTGAAATACCAGCAAATATTTTTTCACCCAATCTTGATGATACTTGGTGGTAATGATCAGTACACAAATCCCACTTGGATCAACAAATTTTGTTCTTCTAGGTTGAAGCATTCGTTTACAGTAGCAGTTTTTATTTTTAGGTTTCTCTCTGTTCTTTCCTATATAGATAGATGAATTTGGAACTCTAAATCCAACATGGTTTGTAGTAGCTCTTTGAATCTTGACAAAATAAAGTAGTTCTCAGTTTTGTCTCTATGGATTCTATCCTCTTCAAGTAGCCCAAAGCAGAGAGAGTGGAAAAGCACTTTCATAGAATGGGGTTGCCAATCTTCCAAGAATTTACGAGTTTTCAAAATACCAGCAAACATTTTTTCACCCAATCTTGATGATACTTGGTGGTAATGATCAATACACAAATCCCACATGGCTCAAAAATGTTGTGCTTTTAGGTTGAAGCCTTCGTTTCCAATTGCAGTTTAAAATTTTAGGTTTCCCTCTGTTCTCTCCTATATAGATAGATGAATTTGGAACTCCAAATCCAACATGGTTTGTAGTAGCTCTTTGAAACTTGACAAAATAAAGTAGTTCTCAGTTTTGTATCTATGGTTTGTTTCCTCTTCAAGTAGCCCTAAGCAGTTACTGTGAAAAGCACTTTCATTGAAAGGGGTTACCAAGTTTCCAAGAAATTGCGAGTTCTCGAAATACCAGCAAATATTTTTTAACCCAATCTTGATGATACATGGTGGTAATGATCAGTACACAAATCCCACTTGGCTCAACAAATTTTGCTCTTCTAGGTTGAAGCGTTATTTACAGTAGCAGTTTTTATTTTTAGGTTTCACTCTGTTCTCTCCTATATAGATAGATGAATTTGGAACTCTAAATCCAACAGGGTTTGTACTAGCTCTTTGAAACTTGACAAAATAAAGTAGTTCTCAGTTTTGTCTCTATGGTTTGCTTCCTCTTCAATTAGCCCTATCCAGGGACACTGGAAAGGCACTTTCATAGAAAGGGGTTGCCAATCTTCCAAAAAATTACGAGTTTCCGAAATACCAGGAAAAATTTTTTCACCCAATCTTGATGTTTCATGATGGTAATGATCAGTACACAAATCCCACTTGACTCACCAAATTTTGTTCCTCTAGGTAAAAGCGCTTGCTTACAGTAGCAGTTTTTTTTTTTGAGGTTTCACTCTGTTGTCTCCTATATAGATAGATGAATTTGGAACTCTAAATCCAACTTGGTTTGTAGTAGCTCTTTGAAACTTGACAAAATAAAGTAGTTCTCCGTTTTGTCTCTATGGTTTGTTTCCTCTTCAAGTAGCCCTAACCAGAGAGTGGCGAAAAGCACTTTCATTGAAAGGGGTTGCCAAGCTTCCAAGAAATTTCGAATTTCTGAAATA